>NW_027143323.1:0-66225 GCF_026170545.1 Melanerpes formicivorus
GCTTGATTTCGAGAGTGAGCGAAACTAATGAAAACATTGTTGGGGTAAAACCTAAAGGAAAGACCTAGCACCAAATCCAATTTGCCATCTGATCTAACTTCTGGAGGCAGTCAAAATGAGCCTTAGAATTCTTCCCTACCTTATTCCTGTGCTGAGATACCAGGCTGCTCCAACCTGCTGTAAAAATGCTTGATTTCGAGAGTGAGCGAAACTAATGAAAACATTGTGGGGGTAAAACCTAAAGGGAAAGACCTAGCACCAAATCCAATTTGCCATCTGATCTAACTTCTGGAGGCAGTCAAAATGAGCCTTAGAATTCTTCCCTACCTTATTCCTGTGCTGAGATACAGGCTGCTCCAACCTGCTGTAAAATGCTTGATTTCAAGAGTGAGCGAAACTAATGAAAACATTGTGGGGGTAAAACCTAAAGGGAAAGACCTAGCACCAAATCCAATTTGCCATCTGATCTAACTTCTGGAGGCAGTCAAAATGAGCCTTAGAATTCTTCCCTACCTTATTCCTGTGCTGAGATACAGGCTGCTCCAACCTGCTGTAAAATGCTTGATTTCGAGAGTGAGCGAAACTAATGAAAACATTGTTGGGGGTAAAACCTAAAGGGAAAGACCTAGCACCAAATCCAATTTGCCATCTGATCTAACTTCTGGAGGCAGTCAAAATGAGCCTTAGAATTCTTCCCTACCTTATTCCTGTGCTGAGATACAGGCTGCTCCAACCTGCTGTAAAATGCTTGATTTCGAGAGTGAGCGAAACTAATGAAAACATTGTGGGGGTAAAACCTAAAGGGAAAGACCTAGCACCAAATCCAATTTGCCATCTGATCTAACTTCTGGAGGCAGTCAAAATGAGCCTTAGAATTCTTCCCTACCTTATTCCTGTGCTGAGATACAGGCTGCTCCAACCTGCTGTAAAATGCTTGATTTCAAGAGTGAGCGAAACTAATGAAAACATTGTGGGGGTAAAACCTAAAGGGAAAGACCTAGCACCAAATCCAATTTGCCATCTGATCTAACTTCTGGAGGCAGTCAAAATGAGCCTTAGAATTCTTCCCTACCTTATTCCTGTGCTGAGATACAGGCTGCTCCAACCTGCTGTAAAATGCTTGATTTCGAGAGTGAGCGAAACTAATGAAAACATTGTTGGGGTAAAACCTAAAGGGAAAGACCTAGCACCAAATCCAATTTGCCATCTGATCTAACTTCTGGAGGCAGTCAAAATGAGCCTTAGAATTCTTCCCTACCTTATTCCTGTGCTGAGATACAGGCTGCTCCAACCTGCTGTAAAATGCTTGATTTCGAGAGTGAGCGAAACTAATGAAAACATTGTTGGGGTAAAACCTAAAGGGAAAGACCTAGCACCAAATCCAATTTGCCATCTGATCTAACTTCTGGAGGCAGTCAAAATGAGCCTTAGAATTCTTCCCTACCTTATTCCTGTGCTGAGATACAGGCTGCTCCAACCTGCTGTAAAATGCTTGATTTCGAGAGTGAGCGAAACTAATGAAAACATTGTTGGGGTAAAACCTAAAGGGAAAGACCTAGCACCAAATCCAATTTGCCATCTGATCTAACTTCTGGAGGCAGTCAAAATGAGCCTTAGAATTCTTCCCTACCTTATTCCTGTGCTGAGATACAGGCTGCTCCAACCTGCTGTAAAGTGCTTGATTTCGAGAGTGAGCGAAACTAATGAAAACATTGTTGGGGTAAAACCTAAAGGGAAAGACCTAGCACCAAATCCAATTTGCCATCTGATCTAACTTCTGGAGGCAGTCAAAATGAGCCTTAGAATTCTTCCCTACCTTATTCCTGTGCTGAGATACAGGCTGCTCCAACCTGCTGTAAAATGCTTGATTTCGAGAGTGAGCGAAACTAATGAAAACATTGTTGGGGTAAAACCTAAAGGGAAAGACCTAGCACCAAATCCAATTTGCCATCTGATCTAACTTCTGGAGGCAGTCAAAATGATCCTTAGAATTCTTCCCTACCTTATTCCTGTGCTGAGATACAGGCTGCTCCAACCTGCTGTAAAATGCTTGATTTCGAGAGTGAGCGAAACTAATGAAAACATTGTTGGGGTAAAACCTAAAGGGAAAGACCTAGCACCAAATCCAATTTGCCATCTGATCTAACTTCTGGAGGCAGTCAAAATGATCCTTAGAATTCTTCCCTACCTTATTCCTGTGCTGAGATACAGGCTGCTCCAACCTGCTGTAAAATGCTTGATTTCGAGAGTGAGCGAAACTAATGAAAACATTGTTGGGGTAAAACCTAAAGGGAAAGACCTAGCACCAAATCCAATTTGCCATCTGATCTAACTTCTGGAGGCAGTCAAAATGATCCTTAGAATTCTTCCCTACCTTATTCCTGTGCTGAGATACAGGCTGCTCCAACCTGCTGTAAAATGCTTGATTTCGAGAGTGAGCGAAACTAATGAAAACATTGTTGGGGTAAAACCTAAAGGGAAAGACCTAGCACCAAATCCAATTTGCCATCTGATCTAACTTCTGGAGGCAGTCAAAATGATCCTTAGAATTCTTCCCTACCTTATTCCTGTGCTGAGATACAGGCTGCTCCAACCTGCTGTAAAATGTTTGATTTCGAGAGTGAGCGAAACTAATGAAAACATTGTTGGGGTAAAACCTAAAGGGAAAGACCTAGCACCAAATCCAATTTGCCATCTGATCTAACTTCTGGAGGCAGTCAAAATGAGCCTTAGAATTCTTCCCTACCTTATTCCTGTGCTGAGATACAGGCTGCTCCAACCTGCTGTAAAATGCTTGATTTCGAGAGTGAGCGAAACTAATGAAAACATTGTTGGGGTAAAACCTAAAGGGAAAGACCTAGCACCAAATCCAATTTGCCATCTGATCTAACTTCTGGAGGCAGTCAAAATGAGCCTTAGAATTCTTCCCTACCTTATTCCTGTGCTGAGATACAGGCTGCTCCAACCTGCTGTAAAATGCTTGATTTCGAGAGTGAGCGAAACTAATGAAAACATTGTTGGGGCAAAACCTAAAGGGAAAGACCTAGCACCAAATCCAATTTGCCATCTGATCTAACTTCTGGAGGCAGTCAAAATGAGCCTTAGAATTCTTCCCTACCTTATTCCTGTGCTGAGATACAGGCTGCTCCAACCTGCTGTAAAATGCTTGATTTCGAGAGTGAGCGAAACTAATGAAAACATTGTTGGGGTAAAACCTAAAGGGAAAGACCTAGCACCAAATCCAATTTGCCATCTGATCTAACTTCTGGAGGCAGTCAAAATGAGCCTTAGAATTCTTCCCTACCTTATTCCTGTGCTGAGATACAGGCTGCTCCAACCTGCTGTAAAATGCTTGATTTCGAGAGTGAGCGAAACTAATGAAAACATTGTTGGGGTAAAACCTAAAGGGAAAGACCTAGCACCAAATCCAATTTGCCATCTGATCTAACTTCTGGAGGCAGTCAAAATGATCCTTAGAATTCTTCCCTACCTTATTCCTGTGCTGAGATACAGGCTGCTCCAACCTGCTGTAAAATGCTTGATTTCGAGAGTGAGCGAAACTAATGAAAACATTGTTGGGGTAAAACCTAAAGGGAAAGACCTAGCACCAAATCCAATTTGCCATCT
This sequence comes from Melanerpes formicivorus, assembly GCF_026170545.1. Taxonomy (NCBI): domain Eukaryota; kingdom Metazoa; phylum Chordata; class Aves; order Piciformes; family Picidae; genus Melanerpes; species Melanerpes formicivorus. Next base: position 3,628 of record NW_027143323.1, read on the forward strand.
GATCTAACTTCTGGAGGCAGTCAAAATGAGCCTTAGAATTCTTCCCTACCTTATTCCTGTGCTGAGATACAGGCTGCTCCAACCTGCTGTAAAATGCTTGATTTCGAGAGTGAGCGAAACTAATGAAAACATTGTTGGGGCAAAACCTAAAGGGAAAGACCTAGCACCAAATCCAATTTGCCATCTGATCTAACTTCTGGAGGCAGTCAAAATGATCCTTAGAATTCTTCCCTACCTTATTCCTGTGCTGAGATACAGGCTGCTCCAACCTGCTGTAAAATGCTTGATTTCGAGAGTGAGCGAAACTAATGAAAACATTGTTGGGGTAAAACCTAAAGGGAAAGACCTAGCACCAAATCCAATTTGCCATCTGATCTAACTTCTGGAGGCAGTCAAAATGAGCCTTAGAATTCTTCCCTACCTTATTCCTGTGCTGAGATACAGGCTGCTCCAACCTGCTGTAAAATGCTTGATTTCGAGAGTGAGCGAAACTAATGAAAACATTGTGGGGGTAAAACCTAAAGGGAAAGACCTAGCACCAAATCCAATTTGCCATCTGATCTAACTTCTGGAGGCAGTCAAAATGAGCCTTAGAATTCTTCCCTACCTTATTCCTGTGCTGAGATACAGGCTGCTCCAACCTGCTGTAAAATGCTTGATTTCGAGAGTGAGCGAAACTAATGAAAACATTGTTGGGGTAAAACCTAAAGGGAAAGACCTAGCACCAAATCCAATTTGCCATCTGATCTAACTTCTGGAGGCAGTCAAAATGAGCCTTAGAATTCTTCCCTACCTTATTGCTGTGCTGAGATACAGGCTGCTCCAACCTGCTGTAAAATGCTTGATTTCGAGAGTGAGCGAAACTAATGAAAACATTGTTGGGGTAAAACCTAAAGGGAAAGACCTAGCACCAAATCCAATTTGCCATCTGATCTAACTTCTGGAGGCAGTCAAAATGAGCCTTAGAATTCTTCCCTACCTTATTCCTGTGCTGAGATACAGGCTGCTCCAACCTGCTGTAAAATGCTTGATTTCGAGAGTGAGCGAAACTAATGAAAACATTGTTGGGGTAAAACCTAAAGGGAAAGACCTAGCACCAAATCCAATTTGCCATCTGATCTAACTTCTGGAGGCAGTCAAAATGAGCCTTAGAATTCTTCCCTACCTTATTCCTGTGCTGAGATACAGGCTGCTCCAACCTGCTGTAAAATGCTTGATTTCGAGAGTGAGCGAAACTAATGAAAACATTGTTGGGGTAAAACCTAAAGGGAAAGACCTAGCACCAAATCCAATTTGCCATCTGATCTAACTTCTGGAGGCAGTCAAAATGATCCTTAGAATTCTTCCCTACCTTATTCCTGTGCTGAGATACAGGCTGCTCCAACCTGCTGTAAAATGCTTGATTTCGAGAGTGAGCGAAACTAATGAAAACATTGTTGGGGTAAAACCTAAAGGGAAAGACCTAGCACCAAATCCAATTTACCATCTGATCTAACTTCTGGAGGCAGTCAAAATGAGCATTTGAATTCTTCCCTACCTTATTCCTGTGCTGAGATACAGGCTGCTCCAACCTGCTGTAAAATGCTTGATTTCGAGAGTGAGCGAAACTAATGAAAACATTGTTGGGGTAAAACCTAAAGGGAAAGACCTAGCACCAAATCCAATTTGCCATCTGATCTAACTTCTGGAGGCAGTCAAAATGAGCCTTAGAATTCTTCCCTACCTTATTCCTGTGCTGAGATACAGGCTGCTCCAACCTGCTGTAAAATGCTTGATTTCGAGAGTGAGCGAAACTAATGAAAACATTGTTGGGGTAAAACCTAAAGGGAAAGACCTAGCACCAAATCCAATTTGCCATCTGATCTAACTTCTGGAGGCAGTCAAAATGATCCTTAGAATTCTTCCCTACCTTATTCCTGTGCTGAGATACAGGCTGCTCCAACCTGCTGTAAAATGCTTGATTTCGAGAGTGAGCGAAACTAATGAAAACATTGTTGGGGTAAAACCTAAAGGGAAAGACCTAGCACCAAATCCAATTTGCCATCTGATCTAACTTCTGGAGGCAGTCAAAATGAGCCTTAGAATTCTTCCCTACCTTATTCCTGTGCTGAGATACAGGCTGCTCCAACCTGCTGTAAAATGCTTGATTTCGAGAGTGAGCGAAACTAATGAAAACATTGTTGGGGTAAAACCTAAAGGGAAAGACCTAGCACCAAATCCAATTTGCCATCTGATCTAACTTCTGGAGGCAGTCAAAATGATCCTTAGAATTCTTCCCTACCTTATTGCTGTGCTGAGATACAGGCTGCTCCAACCTGCTGTAAAATGCTTGATTTCGAGAGTGAGCGAAACTAATGAAAACATTGTTGGGGTAAAACCTAAAGGGAAAGACCTAGCACCAAATCCAATTTGCCATCTGATCTAACTTCTGGAGGCAGTCAAAATGAGCCTTAGAATTCTTCCCTACCTTATTCCTGTGCTGAGATACAGGCTGCTCCAACCTGCTGTAAAATACTTGATTTCGAGAGTGAGCGAAACTAATGAAAACATTGTTGGGGTAAAACCTAAAGGGAAAGACCTAGCACCAAATCCAATTTGCCATCTGATCTAACTTCTGGAGGCAGTCAAAATGATCCTTAGAATTCTTCCCTACCTTATTCCTGTGCTGAGATACAGGCTGCTCCAACCTGCTGTAAAATGCTTGATTTCGAGAGTGAGCGAAACTAATGAAAACATTGTGGGGGTAAAACCTAAAGGGAAAGACCTAGCACCAAATCCAATTTACCATCTGATCTAACTTCTGGAGGCAGTCAAAATGAGCATTTGAATTCTTCCCTACCTTATTCCTGTGCTGAGATACAGGCTGCTCCAACCTGCTGTAAAATGCTTGATTTCGAGAGGGAGCGAAACTAATGAAAACATTGTTGGGGTAAAACCTAAAGGGAAAGACCTAGCACCAAATCCAATTTGCCATCTGATCTAACTTCTGGAGGCAGTCAAAATGAGCCTTAGAATTCTTCCCTACCTTATTCCTGTGCTGAGATACAGGCTGCTCCAACCTGCTGTAAAATGCTTGATTTCGAGAGTGAGCGAAACTAATGAAAACATTGTTGGGGTAAAACCTAAAGGGAAAGACCTAGCACCAAATCCAATTTGCCATCTGATCTAACTTCTGGAGGCAGTCAAAATGATCCTTAGAATTCTTCCCTACCTTATTCCTGTGCTGAGATACAGGCTGCTCCAACCTGCTGTAAAATGCTTGATTTCGAGAGTGAGCGAAACTAATGAAACCATTGTGGGGGTAAAACCTAAAGGGAAAGACCTAGCACCAAATCCCATTTGCCATCTGATCTAACTTCTGGAGGCAGTCAAAATGATCCTTAGAATTCTTCCCTACCTTATTGCTGTGCTGAGATACAGGCTGCTCCAACCTGCTGTAAAATGCTTGATTTCGAGAGTGAGCGAAACTAATGAAAACATTGTTGGGGTAAAACCTAAAGGGAAAGACCTAGCACCAAATCCAATTTGCCATCTGATCTAACTTCTGGAGGCAGTCAAAATGATCCTTAGAATTCTTCCCTACCTTATTCCTGTGCTGAGATACAGGCTGCTCCAACCTGCTGTAAAATGCTTGATTTCGAGAGTGAGCGAAACTAATGAAAACATTGTTGGGGTAAAACCTAAAGGGAAAGACCTAGCACCAAATCCAATTTGCCATCTGATCTAACTTCTGGAGGCAGTCAAAATGATCCTTAGAATTCTTCCCTACCTTATTGCTGTGCTGAGATACAGGCTGCTCCAACCTGCTGTAAAATGCTTGATTTCGAGAGTGAGCGAAACTAATGAAAACATTGTTGGGGTAAAACCTAAAGGGAAAGACCTAGCACCAAATCCAATTTGCCATCTGATCTAACTTCTGGAGGCAGTCAAAATGATCCTTAGAATTCTTCCCTACCTTATTCCTGTGCTGAGATACAGGCTGCTCCAACCTGCTGTAAAATGCTTGATTTCGAGAGTGAGCGAAACTAATGAAAACATTGTTGGGGTAAAACCTAAAGGGAAAGACCTAGCACCAAATCCAATTTGCCATCTGATCTAACTTCTGGAGGCAGTCAAAATGAGCCTTAGAATTCTTCCCTACCTTATTCCTGTGCTGAGATACAGGCTGCTCCAACCTGCTGTAAAATGCTTGATTTCGAGAGTGAGCGAAACTAATGAAAACATTGTGGGGGTAAAACCTAAAGGGAAAGACCTAGCACCAAATCCAATTTGCCATCTGATCTAACTTCTGGAGGCAGTCAAAATGATCCTTAGAATTCTTCCCTACCTTATTCCTGTGCTGAGATACAGGCTGCTCCAACCTGCTGTAAAATGCTTGATTTCGAGAGTGAGCGAAACTAATGAAAACATTGTTGGGGTAAAACCTAAAGGGAAAGACCTAGCACCAAATCCAATTTGCCATCTGATCTAACTTCTGGAGGCAGTCAAAATGAGCCTTAGAATTCTTCCCTACCTTATTCCTGTGCTGAGATACAGGCTGCTCCAACCTGCTGTAAAATGCTTGATTTCGAGAGTGAGCGAAACTAATGAAAACATTGTTGGGGTAAAACCTAAAGGGAAAGACCTAGCACCAAATCCAATTTGCCATCTGATCTAACTTCTGGAGGCAGTCAAAATGAGCCTTAGAATTCTTCCCTACCTTATTCCTGTGCTGAGATACAGGCTGCTCCAACCTGCTGTAAAATGCTTGATTTCGAGAGTGAGCGAAACTAATGAAAACATTGTTGGGGTAAAACCTAAAGGGAAAGACCTAGCACCAAATCCAATTTGCCATCTGATCTAACTTCTGGAGGCAGTCAAAATGATCCTTAGAATTCTTCCCTACCTTATTCCTGTGCTGAGATACAGGCTGCTCCAACCTGCTGTAAAATACTTGATTTCGAGAGTGAGCGAAACTAATGAAAACATTGTTGGGGTAAAACCTAAAGGGAAAGACCTAGCACCAAATCCAATTTGCCATCTGATCTAACTTCTGGAGGCAGTCAAAATGATCCTTAGAATTCTTCCCTACCTTATTCCTGTGCTGAGATACAGGCTGCTCCAACCTGCTGTAAAATGCTTGATTTCGAGAGTGAGCGAAACTAATGAAAACATTGTTGGGGTAAAACCTAAAGGGAAAGACCTAGCACCAAATCCAATTTACCATCTGATCTAACTTCTGGAGGCAGTCAAAATGAGCATTTGAATTCTTCCCTACCTTATTCCTGTGCTGAGATACAGGCTGCTCCAACCTGCTGTAAAATGCTTGATTTCGAGAGTGAGCGAAACTAATGAAAACATTGTTGGGGTAAAACCTAAAGGGAAAGACCTAGCACCAAATCCAATTTGCCATCTGATCTAACTTCTGGAGGCAGTCAAAATGAGCCTTAGAATTCTTCCCTACCTTATTCCTGTGCTGAGATACAGGCTGCTCCAACCTGCTGTAAAATGCTTGATTTCGAGAGTGAGCGAAACTAATGAAAACATTGTTGGGGTAAAACCTAAAGGGAAAGACCTAGCACCAAATCCAATTTGCCATCTGATCTAACTTCTGGAGGCAGTCAAAATGATCCTTAGAATTCTTCCCTACCTTATTCCTGTGCTGAGATACAGGCTGCTCCAACCTGCTGTAAAATGCTTGATTTCGAGAGTGAGCGAAACTAATGAAACCATTGTTAGGGTAAAACCTAAAGGGAAAGACCTAGCACCAAATCCCATTTGCCATCTGATCTAACTTCTGGAGGCAGTCAAAATGAGCCTTAGAATTCTTCCCTACCTTATTGCTGTGCTGAGATACAGGCTGCTCCAACCTGCTGTAAAATGCTTGATTTCGAGAGTGAGCGAAACTAATGAAAACATTGTTGGGGTAAAACCTAAAGGGAAAGACCTAGCACCAAATCCAATTTGCCATCTGATCTAACTTCTGGAGGCAGTCAAAATGATCCTTAGAATTCTTCCCTACCTTATTCCTGTGCTGAGATACAGGCTGCTCCAACCTGCTGTAAAATGCTTGATTTCGAGAGTGAGCGAAACTAATGAAAACATTGTTGGGGTAAAACCTAAAGGGAAAGACCTAGCACCAAATCCCATTTGCCATCTGATCTAACTTCTGGAGGCAGTCAAAATGATCCTTAGAATTCTTCCCTACCTTATTGCTGTGCTGAGATACAGGCTGCTCCAACCTGCTGTAAAATGCTTGATTTCGAGAGTGAGCGAAACTAATGAAAACATTGTTGGGGTAAAACCTAAAGGGAAAGACCTAGCACCAAATCCAATTTGCCATCTGATCTAACTTCTGGAGGCAGTCAAAATGATCCTTAGAATTCTTCCCTACCTTATTGCTGTGCTGAGATACAGGCTGCTCCAACCTGCTGTAAAATGCTTGATTTCGAGAGTGAGCGAAACTAATGAAAACATTGTTGGGGTAAAACCTAAAGGGAAAGACCTAGCACCAAATCCAATTTGCCATCTGATCTAACTTCTGGAGGCAGTCAAAATGATCCTTAGAATTCTTCCCTACCTTATTCCTGTGCTGAGATACAGGCTGCTCCAACCTGCTGTAAAATGCTTGATTTCGAGAGTGAGCGAAACTAATGAAAACATTGTTGGGGTAAAACCTAAAGGGAAAGACCTAGCACCAAATCCAATTTGCCATCTGATCTAACTTCTGGAGGCAGTCAAAATGATCCTTAGAATTCTTCCCTACCTTATTGCTGTGCTGAGATACAGGCTGCTCCAACCTGCTGTAAAATGCTTGATTTCGAGAGTGAGCGAAACTAATGAAAACATTGTTGGGGTAAAACCTAAAGGGAAAGACCTAGCACCAAATCCAATTTGCCATCTGATCTAACTTCTGGAGGCAGTCAAAATGAGCCTTAGAATTCTTCCCTACCTTATTCCTGTGCTGAGATACAGGCTGCTCCAACCTGCTGTAAAATGCTTGATTTCGAGAGTGAGCGAAACTAAAGAAAACATTGTGGGGGTAAAACCTAAAGGGAAAGACCTAGCACCAAATCCAATTTGCCATCTGATCTAACTTCTGGAGGCAGTCAAAATGATCCTTAGAATTCTTCCCTACCTTATTCCTGTGCTGAGATACAGGCTGCTCCAACCTGCTGTAAAATGCTTGATTTCGAGAGTGAGCGAAACTAATGAAAACATTGTTGGGGTAAAACCTAAAGGGAAAGACCTAGCACCAAATCCCATTTGCCATCTGATCTAACTTCTGGAGGCAGTCAAAATGAGCCTTAGAATTCTTCCCTACCTTATTGCTGTGCTGAGATACAGGCTGCTCCAACCTGCTGTAAAATGCTTGATTTCGAGAGTGAGCGAAACTAATGAAAACATTGTTGGGGTAAAACCTAAAGGGAAAGACCTAGCACCAAATCCAATTTGCCATCTGATCTAACTTCTGGAGGCAGTCAAAATGATCCTTAGAATTCTTCCCTACCTTATTCCTGTGCTGAGATACAGGCTGCTCCAACCTGCTGTAAAATGCTTGATTTCGAGAGTGAGCGAAACTAATGAAAACATTGTTGGGGTAAAACCTAAAGGGAAAGACCTAGCACCAAATCCAATTTGCCATCTGATCTAACTTCTGGAGGCAGTCAAAATGAGCCTTAGAATTCTTCCCTACCTTATTCCTGTGCTGAGATACAGGCTGCTCCAACCTGCTGTAAAATGCTTGATTTCGAGAGTGAGCGAAACTAATGAAAACATTGTTGGGGTAAAACCTAAAGGGAAAGACCTAGCACCAAATCCAATTTGCCATCTGATCTAACTTCTGGAGGCAGTCAAAATGAGCCTTAGAATTCTTCCCTACCTTATTCCTGTGCTGAGATACAGGCTGCTCCAACCTGCTGTAAAATGCTTGATTTCGAGAGTGAGCGAAACTAATGAAAACATTGTTGGGGTAAAACCTAAAGGGAAAGACCTAGCACCAAATCCAATTTGCCATCTGATCTAACTTCTGGAGGCAGTCAAAATGAGCCTTAGAATTCTTCCCTACCTTATTCCTGTGCTGAGATACAGGCTGCTCCAACCTGCTGTAAAATGCTTGATTTCGAGAGTGAGCGAAACTAATGAAAACATTGTGGGGGTAAAACCTAAAGGGAAAGACCTAGCACCAAATCCAATTTACCATCTGATCTAACTTCTGGAGGCAGTCAAAATGAGCATTTGAATTCTTCCCTACCTTATTCCTGTGCTGAGATACAGGCTGCTCCAACCTGCTGTAAAATGCTTGATTTCGAGAGTGAGCGAAACTAATGAAAACATTGTTGGGGTAAAACCTAAAGGGAAAGACCTAGCACCAAATCCAATTTGCCATCTGATCTAACTTCTGGAGGCAGTCAAAATGAGCCTTAGAATTCTTCCCTACCTTATTCCTGTGCTGAGATACAGGCTGCTCCAACCTGCTGTAAAATGCTTGATTTCGAGAGTGAGCGAAACTAATGAAAACATTGTGGGGGTAAAACCTAAAGGGAAAGACCTAGCACCAAATCCAATTTGCCATCTGATCTAACTTCTGGAGGCAGTCAAAATGAGCCTTAGAATTCTTCCCTACCTTATTCCTGTGCTGAGATACAGGCTGCTCCAACCTGCTGTAAAATGCTTGATTTCGAGAGTGAGCGAAACTAATGAAAACATTGTTGGGGTAAAACCTAAAGGGAAAGACCTAGCACCAAATCCAATTTGCCATCTGATCTAACTTCTGGAGGCAGTCAAAATGATCCTTAGAATTCTTCCCTACCTTATTGCTGTGCTGAGATACAGGCTGCTCCAACCTGCTGTAAAATGCTTGATTTCGAGAGTGAGCGAAACTAATGAAAACATTGTTGGGGTAAAACCTAAAGGGAAAGACGTAGCACCAAATCCCATTTGCCATCTGATCTAACTTCTGGAGGCAGTCAAAATGAGCCTTAGAATTCTTCCCTACCTTATTCCTGTGCTGAGATACAGGCTGCTCCAACCTGCTGTAAAATGCTTGATTTCGAGAGTGAGCGAAACTAATGAAAACATTGTTGGGGTAAAACCTAAAGGGAAAGACCTAGCACCAAATCCAATTTGCCATCTGATCTAACTTCTGGAGGCAGTCAAAATGATCCTTAGAATTCTTCCCTACCTTATTCCTGTGCTGAGATACAGGCTGCTCCAACCTGCTGTAAAATGCTTGATTTCGAGAGTGAGCGAAACTAATGAAAACATTGTGGGGGTAAAACCTAAAGGGAAAGACCTAGCACCAAATCCAATTTGCCATCTGATCTAACTTCTGGAGGCAGTCAAAATGATCCTTAGAATTCTTCCCTACCTTATTCCTGTGCTGAGATACAGGCTGCTCCAACCTGCTGTAAAATGCTTGATTTCGAGAGTGAGCGAAACTAATGAAAACATTGTTGGGGTAAAACCTAAAGGGAAAGACCTAGCACCAAATCCAATTTGCCATCTGATCTAACTTCTGGAGGCAGTCAAAATGATCCTTAGAATTCTTCCCTACCTTATTGCTGTGCTGAGATACAGGCTGCTCCAACCTGCTGTAAAATGCTTGATTTCGAGAGTGAGCGAAACTAATGAAAACATTGTTGGGGTAAAACCTAAAGGGAAAGACCTAGCACCAAATCCAATTTGCCATCTGATCTAACTTCTGGAGGCAGTCAAAATGAGCCTTAGAATTCTTCCCTACCTTATTCCTGTGCTGAGATACAGGCTGCTCCAACCTGCTGTAAAATGCTTGATTTCGAGAGTGAGCGAAACTAAAGAAAACATTGTGGGGGTAAAACCTAAAGGGAAAGACCTAGCACCAAATCCAATTTGCCATCTGATCTAACTTCTGGAGGCAGTCAAAATGATCCTTAGAATTCTTCCCTACCTTATTCCTGTGCTGAGATACAGGCTGCTCCAACCTGCTGTAAAATGCTTGATTTCGAGAGTGAGCGAAACTAATGAAAACATTGTTGGGGTAAAACCTAAAGGGAAAGACCTAGCACCAAATCCCATTTGCCATCTGATCTAACTTCTGGAGGCAGTCAAAATGAGCCTTAGAATTCTTCCCTACCTTATTGCTGTGCTGAGATACAGGCTGCTCCAACCTGCTGTAAAATGCTTGATTTCGAGAGTGAGCGAAACTAATGAAAACATTGTTGGGGTAAAACCTAAAGGGAAAGACCTAGCACCAAATCCAATTTGCCATCTGATCTAACTTCTGGAGGCAGTCAAAATGATCCTTAGAATTCTTCCCTACCTTATTCCTGTGCTGAGATACAGGCTGCTCCAACCTGCTGTAAAATGCTTGATTTCGAGAGTGAGCGAAACTAATGAAAACATTGTTGGGGTAAAACCTAAAGGGAAAGACCTAGCACCAAATCCAATTTGCCATCTGATCTAACTTCTGGAGGCAGTCAAAATGAGCCTTAGAATTCTTCCCTACCTTATTCCTGTGCTGAGATACAGGCTGCTCCAACCTGCTGTAAAATGCTTGATTTCGAGAGTGAGCGAAACTAATGAAAACATTGTTGGGGTAAAACCTAAAGGGAAAGACCTAGCACCAAATCCAATTTGCCATCTGATCTAACTTCTGGAGGCAGTCAAAATGAGCCTTAGAATTCTTCCCTACCTTATTCCTGTGCTGAGATACAGGCTGCTCCAACCTGCTGTAAAATGCTTGATTTCGAGAGTGAGCGAAACTAATGAAAACATTGTTGGGGTAAAACCTAAAGGGAAAGACCTAGCACCAAATCCAATTTGCCATCTGATCTAACTTCTGGAGGCAGTCAAAATGAGCCTTAGAATTCTTCCCTACCTTATTCCTGTGCTGAGATACAGGCTGCTCCAACCTGCTGTAAAATGCTTGATTTCGAGAGTGAGCGAAACTAATGAAAACATTGTTGGGGTAAAACCTAAAGGGAAAGACCTAGCACCAAATCCAATTTGCCATCTGATCTAACTTCTGGAGGCAGTCAAAATGAGCCTTAGAATTCTTCCCTACCTTATTCCTGTGCTGAGATACAGGCTGCTCCAACCTGCTGTAAAATGCTTGATTTCGAGAGTGAGCGAAACTAATGAAAACATTGTTGGGGTAAAACCTAAAGGGAAAGACCTAGCACCAAATCCAATTTGCCATCTGATCTAACTTCTGGAGGCAGTCAAAATGAGCCTTAGAATTCTTCCCTACCTTATTCCTGTGCTGAGATACAGGCTGCTCCAACCTGCTGTAAAATGCTTGATTTCGAGAGTGAGCGAAACTAATGAAAACATTGTTGGGGTAAAACCTAAAGGGAAAGACCTAGCACCAAATCCAATTTGCCATCTGATCTAACTTCTGGAGGCAGTCAAAATGAGCCTTAGAATTCTTCCCTACCTTATTCCTGTGCTGAGATACAGGCTGCTCCAACCTGCTGTAAAATGCTTGATTTCGAGAGTGAGCGAAACTAATGAAAACATTGTTGGGGTAAAACCTAAAGGGAAAGACCTAGCACCAAATCCAATTTGCCATCTGATCTAACTTCTGGAGGCAGTCAAAATGATCCTTAGAATTCTTCCCTACCTTATTCCTGTGCTGAGATACAGGCTGCTCCAACCTGCTGTAAAATGCTTGATTTCGAGAGTGAGCGAAACTAATGAAAACATTGTTGGGGTAAAACCTAAAGGGAAAGACCTAGCACCAAATCCAATTTGCCATCTGATCTAACTTCTGGAGGCAGTCAAAATGAGCCTTAGAATTCTTCCCTACCTTATTCCTGTGCTGAGATACAGGCTGCTCCAACCTGCTGTAAAATGCTTGATTTCGAGAGTGAGCGAAACTAATGAAAACATTGTTGGGGTAAAACCTAAAGGGAAAGACCTAGCACCAAATCCAATTTGCCATCTGATCTAACTTCTGGAGGCAGTCAAAATGATCCTTAGAATTCTTCCCTACCTTATTCCTGTGCTGAGATACAGGCTGCTCCAACCTGCTGTAAAATGCTTGATTTCGAGAGTGAGCGAAACTAATGAAAACATTGTTGGGGTAAAACCTAAAGGGAAAGACCTAGCACCAAATCCAATTTGCCATCTGATCTAACTTCTGGAGGCAGTCAAAATGAGCATTTGAATTCTTCCCTACCTTATTCCTGTGCTGAGATACAGGCTGCTCCAACCTGCTGTAAAATGCTTGATTTCGAGAGTGAGCGAAACTAATGAAAACATTGTTGGGGTAAAACCTAAAGGGAAAGACCTAGCACCAAATCCCATTTGCCATCTGATCTAACTTCTGGAGGCAGTCAAAATGATCCTTAGAATTCTTCCCTACCTTATTCCTGTGCTGAGATACAGGCTGCTCCAACCTGCTGTAAAATGCTTGATTTCGAGAGTGAGCGAAACTAATGAAAACATTGTTGGGGTAAAACCTAAAGGGAAAGACCTAGCACCAAATCCAATTTGCCATCTGATCTAACTTCTGGAGGCAGTCAAAATGAGCCTTAGAATTCTTCCCTACCTTATTCCTGTGCTGAGATACAGGCTGCTCCAACCTGCTGTAAAATGCTTGATTTCGAGAGTGAGCGAAACTAATGAAAACATTGTTGGGGTAAAACCTAAAGGGAAAGACCTAGCACCAAATCCAATTTGCCATCTGATCTAACTTCTGGAGGCAGTCAAAATGAGCCTTAGAATTCTTCCCTACCTTATTCCTGTGCTGAGATACAGGCTGCTCCAACCTGCTGTAAAATGCTTGATTTCGAGAGTGAGCGAAACTAATGAAAACATTGTTGGGGTAAAACCTAAAGGGAAAGACCTAGCACCAAATCCAATTTGCCATCTGATCTAACTTCTGGAGGCAGTCAAAATGAGCCTTAGAATTCTTCCCTACCTTATTCCTGTGCTGAGATACAGGCTGCTCCAACCTGCTGTAAAATGCTTGATTTCGAGAGTGAGCGAAACTAATGAAAACATTGTTGGGGTAAAACCTAAAGGGAAAGACCTAGCACCAAATCCAATTTGCCATCTGATCTAACTTCTGGAGGCAGTCAAAATGAGCCTTAGAATTCTTCCCTACCTTATTCCTGTGCTGAGATACAGGCTGCTCCAACCTGCTGTAAAATGCTTGATTTCGAGAGTGAGCGAAACTAATGAAAACATTGTTGGGGTAAAACCTAAAGGGAAAGACCTAGCACCAAATCCAATTTGCCATCTGATCTAACTTCTGGAGGCAGTCAAAATGAGCCTTTGAATTCTTCCCTACCTTATTCCTGTGCTGAGATACAGGCTGCTCCAACCTGCTGTAAAATGCTTGATTTCGAGAGTGAGCGAAACTAATGAAAACATTGTTGGGGTAAAACCTAAAGGGAAAGACCTAGCACCAAATCCAATTTGCCATCTGATCTAACTTCTGGAGGCAGTCAAAATGAGCCTTAGAATTCTTCCCTACCTTATTCCTGTGCTGAGATACAGGCTGCTCCAACCTGCTGTAAAATGCTTGATTTCGAGAGTGAGCGAAACTAATGAAAACATTGTTGGGGTAAAACCTAAAGGGAAAGACCTAGCACCAAATCCAATTTGCCATCTGATCTAACTTCTGGAGGCAGTCAAAATGAGCCTTAGAATTCTTCCCTACCTTATTCCTGTGCTGAGATACAGGCTGCTCCAACCTGCTGTAAAATGCTTGATTTCGAGAGTGAGCGAAACTAATGAAAACATTGTTGGGGTAAAACCTAAAGGGAAAGACCTAGCACCAAATCCAATTTGCCATCTGATCTAACTTCTGGAGGCAGTCAAAATGATCCTTAGAATTCTTCCCTACCTTATTCCTGTGCTGAGATACAGGCTGCTCCAACCTGCTGTAAAATGCTTGATTTCGAGAGTGAGCGAAACTAATGAAAACATTGTTGGGGTAAAACCTAAAGGGAAAGACCTAGCACCAAATCCAATTTGCCATCTGATCTAACTTCTGGAGGCAGTCAAAATGATCCTTAGAATTCTTCCCTACCTTATTCCTGTGCTGAGATACAGGCTGCTCCAACCTGCTGTAAAATGCTTGATTTCGAGAGTGAGCGAAACTAATGAAAACATTGTTGGGGTAAAACCTAAAGGGAAAGACCTAGCACCAAATCCAATTTGCCATCTGATCTAACTTCTGGAGGCAGTCAAAATGATCCTTAGAATTCTTCCCTACCTTATTCCTGTGCTGAGATACAGGCTGCTCCAACCTGCTGTAAAATGCTTGATTTCGAGAGTGAGCGAAACAAATGAAAACATTGTTGGGGTAAAACCTAAAGGGAAAGACCTAGCACCAAATCCAATTTGCCATCTGATCTAACTTCTGGAGGCAGTCAAAATGATCCTTAGAATTCTTCCCTACCTTATTCCTGTGCTGAGATACAGGCTGCTCCAACCTGCTGTAAAATGCTTGATTTCGAGAGTGAGCGAAACTAATGAAAACATTGTTGGGGTAAAACCTAAAGGGAAAGACCTAGCACCAAATCCAATTTGCCATCTGATCTAACTTCTGGAGGCAGTCAAAATGATCCTTAGAATTCTTCCCTACCTTATTCCTGTGCTGAGATACAGGCTGCTCCAACCTGCCGTAAAATGCTTGATTTCGAGAGTGAGCGAAACTAATGAAAACATTGTTGGGGTAAAACCTAAAGGGAAAGGCCTAGCACCAAATCCAATTTGCCATCTGATCTAACTTCTGGAGGCAGTCAAAATGATCCTTAGAATTCTTCCCTACCTTATTCCTGTGCTGAGATACAGGCTGCTCCAACCTGCTGTAAAATGCTTGATTTCGAGAGTGAGCGAAACTAATGAAAACATTGTTGGGGTAAAACCTAAAGGGAAAGACCTAGCACCAAATCCAATTTGCCATCTGATCTAACTTCTGGAGGCAGTCAAAATGATCCTTAGAATTCTTCCCTACCTTATTCCTGTGCTGAGATACAGGCTGCTCCAACCTGCTGTAAAATGCTTGATTTCGAGAGTGAGCGAAACTAATGAAAACATTGTGGGGGTAAAACCTAAAGGGAAAGACCTAGCACCAAATCCAATTTGCCATCTGATCTAACTTCTGGAGGCAGTCAAAATGAGCCTTAGCATTCTTCCCTACCTTATTCCTGTGCTGAGATACAGGCTGCTCCAACCTGCTGTAAAATGCTTGATTTCGAGAGTGAGCGAAACTAATGAAAACATTGTTGGGGTAAAACCTAAAGGGAAAGACCTAGCACCAAATCCAATTTGCCATCTGATCTAACTTCTGGAGGCAGTCAAAATGATCCTTAGAATTCTTCCCTACCTTATTCCTGTGCTGAGGTACAGGCTGCTCCAACCTGCTGTAAAATGCTTGATTTCGAGAGAGAGCGAAACTAATGAAAACATTGTTGGGGTAAAACCTAAAGGGAAAGACCTAGCACCAAATCCAATTTGCCATCTGATCTAACTTCTGGAGGCAGTCAAAATGAGCCTTAGAATTCTTCCCTACCTTATTCCTGTGCTGAGATACAGGCTGCTCCAACCTGCTGTAAAATGCTTGATTTCGAGAGTGAGCGAAACTAATGAAAACATTGTTGGGGTAAAACCTAAAGGGAAAGACCTAGCACCAAATCCAATTTGCCATCTGATCTAACTTCTGGAGGCAGTCAAAATGAGCATTTGAATTCTTCCCTACCTTATTCCTGTGCTGAGATACAGGCTGCTCCAACCTGCTGTAAAATGCTTGATTTCGAGAGTGAGCGAAACTAATGAAAACATTGTTGGGGTAAAACCTAAAGGGAAAGACCTAGCACCAAATCCAATTTGCCATCTGATCTAACTTCTGGAGGCAGTCAAAATGAGCCTTAGAATTCTTCCCTACCTTATTCCTGTGCTGAGATACAGGCTGCTCCAACCTGCTGTAAAATGCTTGATTTCGAGAGTGAGCGAAACTAATGAAAACATTGTTGGGGTAAAACCTAAAGGGAAAGACCTAGCACCAAATCCAATTTGCCATCTGATCTAACTTCTGGAGGCAGTCAAAATGAGCCTTAGAATTCTTCCCTACCTTATTCCTGTGCTGAGATACAGGCTGCTCCAACCTGCTGTAAAATGCTTGATTTTGAGAGTGAGCGAAACTAATGAAAACATTGTTGGGGTAAAACCTAAAGGGAAAGACCTAGCACCAAATCCAATTTGCCATCTGATCTAACTTCTGGAGGCAGTCAAAATGATCCTTAGAATTCTTCCCTACCTTATTCCTGTGCTGAGGTACAGGCTGCTCCAACCTGCTGTAAAATGCTTGATTTCGAGAGTGAGCGAAACTAATGAAAACATTGTTGGGGTAAAACCTAAAGGGAAAGACCTAGCACCAAATCCAATTTGCCATCTGATCTAACTTCTGGAGGCAGTCAAAATGAGCCTTAGAATTCTTCCCTACCTTATTCCTGTGCTGAGATACAGGCTGCTCCAACCTGCTGTAAAATGCTTGATTTCGAGAGTGAGCGAAACTAATGAAAACATTGTTGGGGTAAAACCTAAAGGGAAAGACCTAGCACCAAATCCAATTTGCCATCTGATCTAACTTCTGGAGGCAGTCAAAATGAGCCTTAGAATTCTTCCCTACCTTATTCCTGTGCTGAGATACAGGCTGCTCCAACCTGCTGTAAAATGCTTGATTTTGAGAGTGAGCGAAACTAATGAAAACATTGTTGGGGTAAAACCTAAAGGGAAAGACCTAGCACCAAATCCAATTTGCCATCTGATCTAACTTCTGGAGGCAGTCAAAATGATCCTTAGAATTCTTCCCTACCTTATTCCTGTGCTGAGATACAGGCTGCTCCAACCTGCTGTAAAATGCTTGATTTCGAGAGTGAGCGAAACTAATGAAAACATTGTTGGGGTAAAACCTAAAGGGAAAGACCTAGCACCAAATCCAATTTGCCATCTGATCTAACTTCTGGAGGCAGTCAAAATGATCCTTAGAATTCTTCCCTACCTTATTCCTGTGCTGAGATACAGGCTGCTCCAACCTGCTGTAAAATGCTTGATTTCGAGAGTGAGCGAAACAAATGAAAACATTGTTGGGGTAAAACCTAAAGGGAAAGACCTAGCACCAAATCCAATTTGCCATCTGATCTAACTTCTGGAGGCAGTCAAAATGAGCCTTAGAATTCTTCCCTACCTTATTCCTGTGCTGAGATACAGGCTGCTCCAACCTGCTGTAAAATGCTTGATTTCGAGAGTGAGCGAAACTAATGAAAACATTGTTGGGGTAAAACCTAAAGGGAAAGACCTAGCACCAAATCCAATTTGCCATCTGATCTAACTTCTGGAGGCAGTCAAAATGATCCTTAGAATTCTTCCCTACCTTATTCCTGTGCTGAGATACAGGCTGCTCCAACCTGCCGTAAAATGCTTGATTTCGAGAGTGAGCGAAACTAATGAAAACATTGTTGGGGTAAAACCTAAAGGGAAAGGCCTAGCACCAAATCCAATTTGCCATCTGATCTAACTTCTGGAGGCAGTCAAAATGATCCTTAGAATTCTTCCCTACCTTATTCCTGTGCTGAGATACAGGCTGCTCCAACCTGCTGTAAAATGCTTGATTTCGAGAGTGAGCGAAACTAATGAAAACATTGTTGGGGTAAAACCTAAAGGGAAAGACCTAGCACCAAATCCAATTTGCCATCTGATCTAACTTCTGGAGGCAGTCAAAATGATCCTTAGAATTCTTCCCTACCTTATTCCTGTGCTGAGATACAGGCTGCTCCAACCTGCTGTAAAATGCTTGATTTCGAGAGTGAGCGAAACTAATGAAAACATTGTGGGGGTAAAACCTAAAGGGAAAGACCTAGCACCAAATCCAATTTGCCATCTGATCTAACTTCTGGAGGCAGTCAAAATGATCCTTAGAATTCTTCCCTACCTTATTCCTGTGCTGAGATACAGGCTGCTCCAACCTGCTGTAAAATGCTTGATTTCGAGAGTGAGCGAAACTAATGAAAACATTGTTGGGGTAAAACCTAAAGGGAAAGACCTAGCACCAAATCCAATTTGCCATCTGATCTAACTTCTGGAGGCAGTCAAAATGATCCTTAGAATTCTTCCCTACCTTATTCCTGTGCTGAGGTACAGGCTGCTCCAACCTGCTGTAAAATGCTTGATTTCGAGAGAGAGCGAAACTAATGAAAACATTGTTGGGGTAAAACCTAAAGGGAAAGACCTAGCACCAAATCCAATTTGCCATCTGATCTAACTTCTGGAGGCAGTCAAAATGAGCCTTAGAATTCTTCCCTACCTTATTCCTGTGCTGAGATACAGGCTGCTCCAACCTGCTGTAAAATGCTTGATTTCGAGAGTGAGCGAAACTAATGAAAACATTGTTGGGGTAAAACCTAAAGGGAAAGACCTAGCACCAAATCCAATTTGCCATCTGATCTAACTTCTGGAGGCAGTCAAAATGAGCATTTGAATTCTTCCCTACCTTATTCCTGTGCTGAGATACAGGCTGCTCCAACCTGCTGTAAAATGCTTGATTTCGAGAGTGAGCGAAACTAATGAAAACATTGTTGGGGTAAAACCTAAAGGGAAAGACCTAGCACCAAATCCAATTTGCCATCTGATCTAACTTCTGGAGGCAGTCAAAATGAGCCTTAGAATTCTTCCCTACCTTATTCCTGTGCTGAGATACAGGCTGCTCCAACCTGCTGTAAAATGCTTGATTTCGAGAGTGAGCGAAACTAATGAAAACATTGTTGGGGTAAAACCTAAAGGGAAAGACCTAGCACCAAATCCAATTTGCCATCTGATCTAACTTCTGGAGGCAGTCAAAATGAGCCTTAGAATTCTTCCCTACCTTATTCCTGTGCTGAGATACAGGCTGCTCCAACCTGCTGTAAAATGCTTGATTTTGAGAGTGAGCGAAACTAATGAAAACATTGTTGGGGTAAAACCTAAAGGGAAAGACCTAGCACCAAATCCAATTTGCCATCTGATCTAACTTCTGGAGGCAGTCAAAATGATCCTTAGAATTCTTCCCTACCTTATTCCTGTGCTGAGGTACAGGCTGCTCCAACCTGCTGTAAAATGCTTGATTTCGAGAGAGAGCGAAACTAATGAAAACATTGTTGGGGTAAAACCTAAAGGGAAAGACCTAGCACCAAATCCAATTTGCCATCTGATCTAACTTCTGGAGGCAGTCAAAATGAGCCTTAGAATTCTTCCCTACCTTATTCCTGTGCTGAGATACAGGCTGCTCCAACCTGCTGTAAAATGCTTGATTTCGAGAGTGAGCGAAACTAATGAAAACATTGTTGGGGTAAAACCTAAAGGGAAAGACCTAGCACCAAATCCAATTTGCCATCTGATCTAACTTCTGGAGGCAGTCAAAATGAGCCTTAGAATTCTTCCCTACCTTATTCCTGTGCTGAGATACAGGCTGCTCCAACCTGCTGTAAAATGCTTGATTTTGAGAGTGAGCGAAACTAATGAAAACATTGTTGGGGTAAAACCTAAAGGGAAAGACCTAGCACCAAATCCAATTTGCCATCTGATCTAACTTCTGGAGGCAGTCAAAATGATCCTTAGAATTCTTCCCTACCTTATTCCTGTGCTGAGATACAGGCTGCTCCAACCTGCTGTAAAATGCTTGATTTCGAGAGTGAGCGAAACTAATGAAAACATTGTTGGGGTAAAACCTAAAGGGAAAGACCTAGCACCAAATCCAATTTGCCATCTGATCTAACTTCTGGAGGCAGTCAAAATGATCCTTAGAATTCTTCCCTACCTTATTCCTGTGCTGAGATACAGGCTGCTCCAACCTGCTGTAAAATGCTTGATTTCGAGAGTGAGCGAAACTAATGAAAACATTGTTGGGGTAAAACCTAAAGGGAAAGACCTAGCACCAAATCCAATTTGCCATCTGATCTAACTTCTGGAGGCAGTCAAAATGATCCTTAGAATTCTTCCCTACCTTATTCCTGTGCTGAGATACAGGCTGCTCCAACCTGCTGTAAAATGCTTGATTTCGAGAGTGAGCGAAACTAATGAAAACATTGTTGGGGTAAAACCTAAAGGGAAAGACCTAGCACCAAATCCAATTTGCCATCTGATCTAACTTCTGGAGGCAGTCAAAATGATCCTTAGAATTCTTCCCTACCTTATTCCTGTGCTGAGATACAGGCTGCTCCAACCTGCTGTAAAATGCTTGATTTCGAGAGTGAGCGAAACTAATGAAAACATTGTTGGGGTAAAACCTAAAGGGAAAGACCTAGCACCAAATCCAATTTGCCATCTGATCTAACTTCTGGAGGCAGTCAAAATGATCCTTAGAATTCTTCCCTACCTTATTCCTGTGCTGAGATACAGGCTGCTCCAACCTGCTGTAAAATGCTTGATTTCGAGAGGGAGCGAAACTAATGAAAACATTGTTGGGGTAAAACCTAAAGGGAAAGACCTAGCACCAAATCCAATTTGCCATCTGATCTAACTTCTGGAGGCAGTCAAAATGATCCTTAGAATTCTTCCCTACCTTATTCCTGTGCTGAGATACAGGCTGCTCCAACCTGCTGTAAAATGCTTGATTTCGAGAGTGAGCGAAACTAATGAAAACATTGTTGGGGTAAAACCTAAAGGGAAAGACCTAGCACCAAATCCAATTTGCCATCTGATCTAACTTCTGGAGGCAGTCAAAATGAGCCTTAGAATTCTTCCCTACCTTATTCCTGTGCTGAGATACAGGATGCTCCAACCTGCTGTAAAATGCTTGATTTCGAGAGTGAGCGAAACTAATGAAAACATTGTTGGGGTAAAACCTAAAGGGAAAGACCTAGCACCAAATCCAATTTGCCATCTGATCTAACTTCTGGAGGCAGTCAAAATGAGCCTTAGAATTCTTCCCTACCTTATTCCTGTGCTGAGATACAGGCTGCTCCAACCTGCTGTAAAATGCTTGATTTCGAGAGTGAGCGAAACTAATGAAAACATTGTGGGGGTAAAACCTAAAGGGAAAGACCTAGCACCAAATCCAATTTGCCATCTGATCTAACTTCTGGAGGCAGTCAAAATGAGCCTTAGAATTCTTCCCTACCTTATTCCTGTGCTGAGATACAGGCTGCTCCAACCTGCTGTAAAATGCTTGATTTCGAGAGTGAGCGAAACTAATGAAAACATTGTTGGGGTAAAACCTAAAGGGAAAGACCTAGCACCAAATCCAATTTGCCATCTGATCTAACTTCTGGAGGCAGTCAAAATGAGCCTTAGAATTCTTCCCTACCTTATTCCTGTGCTGAGATACAGGCTGCTCCAACCTGCTGTAAAATGCTTGATTTCGAGAGTGAGCGAAACTAATGAAAACATTGTTGGGGTAAAACCTAAAGGGAAAGACCTAGCACCAAATCCAATTTGCCATCTGATCTAACTTCTGGAGGCAGTCAAAATGAGCCTTAGAATTCTTCCCTACCTTATTCCTGTGCTGAGATACAGGCTGCTCCAACCTGCTGTAAAATGCTTGATTTCGAGAGTGAGCGAAACTAATGAAAACATTGTTGGGGTAAAACCTAAAGGGAAAGACCTAGCACCAAATCCAATTTGCCATCTGATCTAACTTCTGGAGGCAGTCAAAATGAGCATTTGAATTCTTCCCTTCCTTATTCCTGTGCTGAGATACAGGCTGCTCCAACCTGCTGTAAAATGCTTGATTTCGAGAGTGAGCGAAACTAATGAAAACATTGTTGGGGTAAAACCTAAAGGGAAAGACCTAGCACCAAATCCAATTTGCCATCTGATCTAACTTCTGGAGGCAGTCAAAATGAGCCTTAGAATTCTTCCCTACCTTATTCCTGTGCTGAGATACAGGCTGCTCCAACCTGCTGTAAAATGCTTGATTTCGAGAGTGAGCGAAACTAATGAAAACATTGTTGGGGTAAAACCTAAAGGGAAAGACCTAGCACCAAATCCAATTTGCCATCTGATCTAACTTCTGGAGGCAGTCAAAATGAGCCTTAGAATTCTTCCCTACCTTATTCCTGTGCTGAGATACAGGCTGCTCCAACCTGCTGTAAAATGCTTGATTTCGAGAGTGAGCGAAACTAATGAAAACATTGTTGGGGTAAAACCTAAAGGGAAAGACCTAGCACCAAATCCAATTTGCCATCTGATCTAACTTCTGGAGGCAGTCAAAATGAGCCTTAGAATTCTTCCCTACCTTATTCCTGTGCTGAGATACAGGCTGCTCCAACCTGCTGTAAAATGCTTGATTTCGAGAGTGAGCGAAACTAATGAAAACATTGTTGGGGTAAAACCCAAAGGGAAAGACCTAGCACCAAATCCAATTTGCCATCTGATCTAACTTCTGGAGGCAGTCAAAATGAGCCTTAGAATTCTTCTCTACCTTATTCCTGTGCTGAGATACAGGCTGCTCCAACCTGCTGTAAAATGCTTGATTTCGAGAGTGAACGAAACTAATGAAAACATTGTTGGGGTAAAACCTAAAGGGAAAGACCTAGCACCAAATCCAATTTGCCATCTGATCTAACTTCTGGAGGCAGTCAAAATGAGCCTTAGAATTCTTCCCTACCTTATTCCTGTGCTGAGATACAGGCTGCTCCAACCTGCTGTAAAATGCTTGATTTCGAGAGTGAGCGAAACTAATGAAAACATTGTTGGGGTAAAACCTAAAGGGAAAGACCTAGCACCAAATCCAATTTGCCATCTGATCTAACTTCTGGAGGCAGTCAAAATGATCCTTAGAATTCTTCCCTACCTTATTCCTGTGCTGAGATACAGGCTGCTCCAACCTGCTGTAAAATGCTTGATTTCGAGAGTGAGCGAAACTAATGAAAACATTGTTGGGGTAAAACCTAAAGGGAAAGACCTAGCACCAAATCCAATTTGCCATCTGATCTAACTTCTGGAGGCAGTCAAAATGATCCTTAGAATTCTTCCCTACCTTATTCCTGTGCTGAGATACAGGCTGCTCCAACCTGCTGTAAAATGCTTGATTTCGAGAGTGAGCGAAACTAATGAAAACATTGTTGGGGTAAAACCTAAAGGGAAAGACCTAGCACCAAATCCAATTTGCCATCTGATCTAACTTCTGGAGGCAGTCAAAATGATCCTTAGAATTCTTCCCTACCTTATTCCTGTGCTGAGATACAGGCTGCTCCAACCTGCTGTAAAATGCTTGATTTCGAGAGTGAGCGAAACTAATGAAAACATTGTTGGGGTAAAACCTAAAGGGAAAGACCTAGCACCAAATCCAATTTGCCATCTGATCTAACTTCTGGAGGCAGTCAAAATGATCCTTAGAATTCTTCCCTACCTTATTCCTGTGCTGAGATACAGGCTGCTCCAACCTGCTGTAAAATGCTTGATTTCGAGAGTGAGCGAAACTAATGAAAACATTGTTGGGGTAAAACCTAAAGGGAAAGACCTAGCACCAAATCCAATTTGCCATCTGATCTAACTTCTGGAGGCAGTCAAAATGAGCCTTAGAATTCTTCCCTACCTTATTCCTGTGCTGAGATACAGGCTGCTCCAACCTGCTGTAAAATGCTTGATTTCGAGAGTGAGCGAAACTAATGAAAACATTGTTGGGGTAAAACCTAAAGGGAAAGACCTAGCACCAAATCCAATTTGCCATCTGATCTAACTTCTGGAGGCAGTCAAAATGAGCCTTAGAATTCTTCCCTACCTTATTCCTGTGCTGAGATACAGGCTGCTCCAACCTGCTGTAAAATGCTTGATTTCGAGAGTGAGCGAAACTAATGAAAACATTGCGGGGGTAAAACCTAAAGGGAAAGACCTAGCACCAAATCCAATTTGCCATCTGATCTAACTTCTGGAGGCAGTCAAAATGAGCCTTAGAATTCTTCCCTACCTTATTCCTGTGCTGAGATACAGGCTGCTCCAACCTGCTGTAAAATGCTTGATTTCGAGAGTGAGCGAAACTAATGAAAACATTGTTGGGGTAAAACCTAAAGGGAAAGACCTAGCACCAAATCCAATTTGCCATCTGATCTAACTTCTGGAGGCAGTCAAAATGATCCTTAGAATTCTTCCCTACCTTATTCCTGTGCTGAGATACAGGCTGCTCCAACCTGCTGTAAAATGCTTGATTTCGAGAGTGAGCGAAACTAATGAAAACATTGTTGGGGTAAAACCTAAAGGGAAAGACCTAGCACCAAATCCAATTTGCCATCTGATCTAACTTCTGGAGGCAGTCAAAATGAGCCTTAGAATTCTTCCCTACCTTATTCCTGTGCTGAGATACAGGCTGCTCCAACCTGCTGTAAAATGCTTGATTTCGAGAGTGAGCGAAACTAATGAAAACATTGTTGGGGTAAAACCTAAAGGGAAAGACCTAGCACCAAATCCAATTTGCCATCTGATCTAACTTCTGGAGGCAGTCAAAATGAGCCTTAGAATTCTTCCCTACCTTATTCCTGTGCTGAGATACAGGCTGCTCCAACCTGCTGTAAAATGCTTGATTTCGAGAGTGAGCGAAACTAATGAAAACATTGTTGGGGTAAAACCTAAAGGGAAAGACCTAGCACCAAATCCAATTTGCCATCTGATCTAACTTCTGGAGGCAGTCAAAATGAGCATTTGAATTCTTCCCTTCCTTATTCCTGTGCTGAGATACAGGCTGCTCCAACCTGCTGTAAAATGCTTGATTTCGAGAGTGAGCGAAACTAATGAAAACATTGTTGGGGTAAAACCTAAAGGGAAAGACCTAGCACCAAATCCAATTTGCCATCTGATCTAACTTCTGGAGGCAGTCAAAATGAGCCTTAGAATTCTTCCCTACCTTATTCCTGTGCTGAGATACAGGCTGCTCCAACCTGCTGTAAAATGCTTGATTTCGAGAGTGAGCGAAACTAATGAAAACATTGTTGGGGTAAAACCTAAAGGGAAAGACCTAGCACCAAATCCAATTTGCCATCTGATCTAACTTCTGGAGGCAGTCAAAATGAGCCTTAGAATTCTTCCCTACCTTATTCCTGTGCTGAGATACAGGCTGCTCCAACCTGCTGTAAAATGCTTGATTTCGAGAGTGAGCGAAACTAATGAAAACATTGTTGGGGTAAAACCTAAAGGGAAAGACCTAGCACCAAATCCAATTTGCCATCTGATCTAACTTCTGGAGGCAGTCAAAATGATCCTTAGAATTCTTCCCTACCTTATTCCTGTGCTGAGATACAGGCTGCTCCAACCTGCTGTAAAATGCTTGATTTCGAGAGTGAGCGAAACTAATGAAAACATTGTTGGGGTAAAACCTAAAGGGAAAGACCTAGCACCAAATCCAATTTGCCATCTGATCTAACTTCTGGAGGCAGTCAAAATGAGCCTTAGAATTCTTCCCTACCTTATTCCTGTGCTGAGATACAGGCTGCTCCAACCTGCTGTAAAATGCTTGATTTCGAGAGTGAGCGAAACTAATGAAAACATTGTTGGGGTAAAACCTAAAGGGAAAGACCTAGCACCAAATCCAATTTGCCATCTGATCTAACTTCTGGAGGCAGTCAAAATGAGCCTTAGAATTCTTCCCTACCTTATTCCTGTGCTGAGATACAGGCTGCTCCAACCTGCTGTAAAATGCTTGATTTCGAGAGTGAGCGAAACTAATGAAAACATTGTTGGGGTAAAACCTAAAGGGAAAGACCTAGCACCAAATCCAATTTGCCATCTGATCTAACTTCTGGAGGCAGTCAAAATGATCCTTAGAATTCTTCCCTACCTTATTCCTGTGCTGAGATACAGGCTGCTCCAACCTGCTGTAAAATGCTTGATTTCGAGAGTGAGCGAAACTAATGAAAACATTGTTGGGGTAAAACCTAAAGGGAAAGACCTAGCACCAAATCCAATTTGCCATCTGATCTAACTTCTGGAGGCAGTCAAAATGATCCTTAGAATTCTTCCCTACCTTATTCCTGTGCTGAGATACAGGCTGCTCCAACCTGCTGTAAAATGCTTGATTTCGAGAGTGAGCGAAACTAATGAAAACATTGTTGGGGTAAAACCTAAAGGGAAAGACCTAGCACCAAATCCAATTTGCCATCTGATCTAACTTCTGGAGGCAGTCAAAATGATCCTTAGAATTCTTCCCTACCTTATTCCTGTGCTGAGATACAGGCTGCTCCAACCTGCTGTAAAATGCTTGATTTCGAGAGTGAGCGAAACTAATGAAAACATTGTTGGGGTAAAACCTAAAGGGAAAGACCTAGCACCAAATCCAATTTGCCATCTGATCTAACTTCTGGAGGCAGTCAAAATGATCCTTAGAATTCTTCCCTACCTTATTCCTGTGCTGAGATACAGGCTGCTCCAACCTGCTGTAAAATGCTTGATTTCGAGAGTGAGCGAAACTAATGAAAACATTGTTGGGGTAAAACCTAAAGGGAAAGACCTAGCACCAAATCCAATTTGCCATCTGATCTAACTTCTGGAGGCAGTCAAAATGATCCTTAGAATTCTTCCCTACCTTATTCCTGTGCTGAGGTACAGGCTGCTCCAACCTGCTGTAAAATGCTTGATTTCGAGAGAGAGCGAAACTAATGAAAACATTGTTGGGGTAAAACCTAAAGGGAAAGACCTAGCACCAAATCCAATTTGCCATCTGATCTAACTTCTGGAGGCAGTCAAAATGAGCCTTAGAATTCTTCCCTACCTTATTCCTGTGCTGAGATACAGGCTGCTCCAACCTGCTGTAAAATGCTTGATTTCGAGAGTGAGCGAAACTAATGAAAACATTGTTGGGGTAAAACCTAAAGGGAAAGACCTAGCACCAAATCCAATTTGCCATCTGATCTAACTTCTGGAGGCAGTCAAAATGAGCCTTAGAATTCTTCCCTACCTTATTCCTGTGCTGAGATACAGGCTGCTCCAACCTGCTGTAAAATGCTTGATTTCGAGAGTGAGCGAAACTAATGAAAACATTGTTGGGGTAAAACCTAAAGGGAAAGACCTAGCACCAAATCCAATTTGCCATCTGATCTAACTTCTGGAGGCAGTCAAAATGAGCCTTAGAATTCTTCCCTACCTTATTCCTGTGCTGAGATACAGGCTGCTCCAACCTGCTGTAAAATGCTTGATTTCGAGAGTGAGCGAAACTAATGAAAACATTGTTGGGGTAAAACCTAAAGGGAAAGACCTAGCACCAAATCCAATTTGCCATCTGATCTAACTTCTGGAGGCAGTCAAAATGAGCCTTAGAATTCTTCCCTACCTTATTCCTGTGCTGAGATACAGGCTGCTCCAACCTGCTGTAAAATGCTTGATTTTGAGAGTGAGCGAAACTAATGAAAACATTGTTGGGGTAAAACCTAAAGGGAAAGACCTAGCACCAAATCCAATTTGCCATCTGATCTAACTTCTGGAGGCAGTCAAAATGATCCTTAGAATTCTTCCCTACCTTATTCCTGTGCTGAGGTACAGGCTGCTCCAACCTGCTGTAAAATGCTTGATTTCGAGAGAGAGCGAAACTAATGAAAACATTGTTGGGGTAAAACCTAAAGGGAAAGACCTAGCACCAAATCCAATTTGCCATCTGATCTAACTTCTGGAGGCAGTCAAAATGAGCCTTAGAATTCTTCCCTACCTTATTCCTGTGCTGAGATACAGGCTGCTCCAACCTGCTGTAAAATGCTTGATTTCGAGAGTGAGCGAAACTAATGAAAACATTGTTGGGGTAAAACCTAAAGGGAAAGACCTAGCACCAAATCCAATTTGCCATCTGATCTAACTTCTGGAGGCAGTCAAAATGAGCCTTAGAATTCTTCCCTACCTTATTCCTGTGCTGAGATACAGGCTGCTCCAACCTGCTGTAAAATGCTTGATTTTGAGAGTGAGCGAAACTAATGAAAACATTGTTGGGGTAAAACCTAAAGGGAAAGACCTAGCACCAAATCCAATTTGCCATCTGATCTAACTTCTGGAGGCAGTCAAAATGATCCTTAGAATTCTTCCCTACCTTATTCCTGTGCTGAGATACAGGCTGCTCCAACCTGCTGTAAAATGCTTGATTTCGAGAGTGAGCGAAACTAATGAAAACATTGTTGGGGTAAAACCTAAAGGGAAAGACCTAGCACCAAATCCAATTTGCCATCTGATCTAACTTCTGGAGGCAGTCAAAATGATCCTTAGAATTCTTCCCTACCTTATTCCTGTGCTGAGATACAGGCTGCTCCAACCTGCTGTAAAATGCTTGATTTCGAGAGTGAGCGAAACTAATGAAAACATTGTTGGGGTAAAACCTAAAGGGAAAGACCTAGCACCAAATCCAATTTGCCATCTGATCTAACTTCTGGAGGCAGTCAAAATGAGCCTTAGAATTCTTCCCTACCTTATTCCTGTGCTGAGATACAGGCTGCTCCAACCTGCTGTAAAATGCTTGATTTCGAGAGTGAGCGAAACTAATGAAAACATTGTTGGGGTAAAACCTAAAGGGAAAGACCTAGCACCAAATCCAATTTGCCATCTGATCTAACTTCTGGAGGCAGTCAAAATGAGCCTTAGAATTCTTCCCTACCTTATTCCTGTGCTGAGATACAGGCTGCTCCAACCTGCTGTAAAATGCTTGATTTCGAGAGTGAGCGAAACTAATGAAAACATTGCGGGGGTAAAACCTAAAGGGAAAGACCTAGCACCAAATCCAATTTGCCATCTGATCTAACTTCTGGAGGCAGTCAAAATGAGCCTTAGAATTCTTCCCTACCTTATTCCTGTGCTGAGATACAGGCTGCTCCAACCTGCTGTAAAATGCTTGATTTCGAGAGTGAGCGAAACTAATGAAAACATTGTTGGGGTAAAACCTAAAGGGAAAGACCTAGCACCAAATCCAATTTGCCATCTGATCTAACTTCTGGAGGCAGTCAAAATGATCCTTAGAATTCTTCCCTACCTTATTCCTGTGCTGAGATACAGGCTGCTCCAACCTGCTGTAAAATGCTTGATTTCGAGAGTGAGCGAAACTAATGAAAACATTGTTGGGGTAAAACCTAAAGGGAAAGACCTAGCACCAAATCCAATTTGCCATCTGATCTAACTTCTGGAGGCAGTCAAAATGAGCCTTAGAATTCTTCCCTACCTTATTCCTGTGCTGAGATACAGGCTGCTCCAACCTGCTGTAAAATGCTTGATTTCGAGAGTGAGCGAAACTAATGAAAACATTGTTGGGGTAAAACCTAAAGGGAAAGACCTAGCACCAAATCCAATTTGCCATCTGATCTAACTTCTGGAGGCAGTCAAAATGAGCCTTAGAATTCTTCCCTACCTTATTCCTGTGCTGAGATACAGGCTGCTCCAACCTGCTGTAAAATGCTTGATTTCGAGAGTGAGCGAAACTAATGAAAACATTGTTGGGGTAAAACCTAAAGGGAAAGACCTAGCACCAAATCCAATTTGCCATCTGATCTAACTTCTGGAGGCAGTCAAAATGAGCATTTGAATTCTTCCCTTCCTTATTCCTGTGCTGAGATACAGGCTGCTCCAACCTGCTGTAAAATGCTTGATTTCGAGAGTGAGCGAAACTAATGAAAACATTGTTGGGGGTAAAACCTAAAGGGAAAGACCTAGCACCAAATCCAATTTGCCATCTGATCTAACTTCTGGAGGCAGTCAAAATGAGCCTTAGAATTCTTCCCTACCTTATTCCTGTGCTGAGATACAGGCTGCTCCAACCTGCTGTAAAATGCTTGATTTCGAGAGTGAGCGAAACTAATGAAAACATTGTTGGGGTAAAACCTAAAGGGAAAGACCTAGCACCAAATCCAATTTGCCATCTGATCTAACTTCTGGAGGCAGTCAAAATGAGCCTTAGAATTCTTCCCTACCTTATTCCTGTGCTGAGATACAGGCTGCTCCAACCTGCTGTAAAATGCTTGATTTCGAGAGTGAGCGAAACTAATGAAAACATTGTTGGGGTAAAACCTAAAGGGAAAGACCTAGCACCAAATCCAATTTGCCATCTGATCTAACTTCTGGAGGCAGTCAAAATGAGCCTTAGAATTCTTCCCTACCTTATTCCTGTGCTGAGATACAGGCTGCTCCAACCTGCTGTAAAATGCTTGATTTCGAGAGTGAGCGAAACTAATGAAAACATTGTTGGGGTAAAACCTAAAGGGAAAGACCTAGCACCAAATCCAATTTGCCATCTGATCTAACTTCTGGAGGCAGTCAAAATGAGCCTTAGAATTCTTCCCTACCTTATTCCTGTGCTGAGATACAGGCTGCTCCAACCTGCTGTAAAATGCTTGATTTCGAGAGTGAGCGAAACTAATGAAAACATTGTTGGGGTAAAACCTAAAGGGAAAGACCTAGCACCAAATCCAATTTGCCATCTGATCTAACTTCTGGAGGCAGTCAAAATGAGCCTTAGAATTCTTCCCTACCTTATTCCTGTGCTGAGATACAGGCTGCTCCAACCTGCTGTAAAATGCTTGATTTCGAGAGTGAGCGAAACTAATGAAAACATTGTTGGGGTAAAACCTAAAGGGAAAGACCTAGCACCAAATCCAATTTGCCATCTGATCTAACTTCTGGAGGCAGTCAAAATGATCCTTAGAATTCTTCCCTACCTTATTCCTGTGCTGAGATACAGGCTGCTCCAACCTGCTGTAAAATGCTTGATTTCGAGAGTGAGCGAAACTAATGAAAACATTGTTGGGGTAAAACCTAAAGGGAAAGACCTAGCACCAAATCCAATTTGCCATCTGATCTAACTTCTGGAGGCAGTCAAAATGATCCTTAGAATTCTTCCCTACCTTATTCCTGTGCTGAGATACAGGCTGCTCCAACCTGCTGTAAAATGCTTGATTTCGAGAGTGAGCGAAACTAATGAAAACATTGTTGGGGTAAAACCTAAAGGGAAAGACCTAGCACCAAATCCAATTTGCCATCTGATCTAACTTCTGGAGGCAGTCAAAATGATCCTTAGAATTCTTCCCTACCTTATTCCTGTGCTGAGATACAGGCTGCTCCAACCTGCTGTAAAATGCTTGATTTCGAGAGTGAGCGAAACTAATGAAAACATTGTTGGGGTAAAACCTAAAGGGAAAGACCTAGCACCAAATCCAATTTGCCATCTGATCTAACTTCTGGAGGCAGTCAAAATGAGCCTTAGAATTCTTCCCTACCTTATTCCTGTGCTGAGATACAGGCTGCTCCAACCTGCTGTAAAATGCTTGATTTCGAGAGTGAGCGAAACTAATGAAAACATTGTTGGGGTAAAACCTAAAGGGAAAGACCTAGCACCAAATCCAATTTGCCATCTGATCTAACTTCTGGAGGCAGTCAAAATGATCCTTAGAATTCTTCCCTACCTTATTCCTGTGCTGAGGTACAGGCTGCTCCAACCTGCTGTAAAATGCTTGATTTCGAGAGAGAGCGAAACTAATGAAAACATTGTTGGGGTAAAACCTAAAGGGAAAGACCTAGCACCAAATCCAATTTGCCATCTGATCTAACTTCTGGAGGCAGTCAAAATGAGCCTTAGAATTCTTCCCTACCTTATTCCTGTGCTGAGATACAGGCTGCTCCAACCTGCTGTAAAATGCTTGATTTCGAGAGTGAGCGAAACTAATGAAAACATTGTTGGGGTAAAACCTAAAGGGAAAGACCTAGCACCAAATCCAATTTGCCATCTGATCTAACTTCTGGAGGCAGTCAAAATGAGCCTTAGAATTCTTCCCTACCTTATTCCTGTGCTGAGATACAGGCTGCTCCAACCTGCTGTAAAATGCTTGATTTCGAGAGTGAGCGAAACTAATGAAAACATTGTTGGGGTAAAACCTAAAGGGAAAGACCTAGCACCAAATCCAATTTGCCATCTGATCTAACTTCTGGAGGCAGTCAAAATGAGCCTTAGAATTCTTCCCTACCTTATTCCTGTGCTGAGATACAGGCTGCTCCAACCTGCTGTAAAATGCTTGATTTCGAGAGTGAGCGAAACTAATGAAAACATTGTTGGGGTAAAACCTAAAGGGAAAGACCTAGCACCAAATCCAATTTGCCATCTGATCTAACTTCTGGAGGCAGTCAAAATGAGCCTTAGAATTCTTCCCTACCTTATTCCTGTGCTGAGATACAGGCTGCTCCAACCTGCTGTAAAATGCTTGATTTTGAGAGTGAGCGAAACTAATGAAAACATTGTTGGGGTAAAACCTAAAGGGAAAGACCTAGCACCAAATCCAATTTGCCATCTGATCTAACTTCTGGAGGCAGTCAAAATGATCCTTAGAATTCTTCCCTACCTTATTCCTGTGCTGAGGTACAGGCTGCTCCAACCTGCTGTAAAATGCTTGATTTCGAGAGAGAGCGAAACTAATGAAAACATTGTTGGGGTAAAACCTAAAGGGAAAGACCTAGCACCAAATCCAATTTGCCATCTGATCTAACTTCTGGAGGCAGTCAAAATGAGCCTTAGAATTCTTCCCTACCTTATTCCTGTGCTGAGATACAGGCTGCTCCAACCTGCTGTAAAATGCTTGATTTCGAGAGTGAGCGAAACTAATGAAAACATTGTTGGGGTAAAACCTAAAGGGAAAGACCTAGCACCAAATCCAATTTGCCATCTGATCTAACTTCTGGAGGCAGTCAAAATGAGCCTTAGAATTCTTCCCTACCTTATTCCTGTGCTGAGATACAGGCTGCTCCAACCTGCTGTAAAATGCTTGATTTTGAGAGTGAGCGAAACTAATGAAAACATTGTTGGGGTAAAACCTAAAGGGAAAGACCTAGCACCAAATCCAATTTGCCATCTGATCTAACTTCTGGAGGCAGTCAAAATGATCCTTAGAATTCTTCCCTACCTTATTCCTGTGCTGAGATACAGGCTGCTCCAACCTGCTGTAAAATGCTTGATTTCGAGAGGGAGCGAAACTAATGAAAACATTGTTGGGGTAAAACCTAAAGGGAAAGACCTAGCACCAAATCCAATTTGCCATCTGATCTAACTTCTGGAGGCAGTCAAAATGATCCTTAGAATTCTTCCCTACCTTATTCCTGTGCTGAGATACAGGCTGCTCCAACCTGCTGTAAAATGCTTGATTTCGAGAGTGAGCGAAACTAATGAAAACATTGTTGGGGTAAAACCTAAAGGGAAAGACCTAGCACCAAATCCAATTTGCCATCTGATCTAACTTCTGGAGGCAGTCAAAATGAGCCTTAGAATTCTTCCCTACCTTATTCCTGTGCTGAGATACAGGCTGCTCCAACCTGCTGTAAAATGCTTGATTTCGAGAGTGAGCGAAACTAATGAAAACATTGTTGGGGTAAAACCTAAAGGGAAAGACCTAGCACCAAATCCAATTTGCCATCTGATCTAACTTCTGGAGGCAGTCAAAATGATCCTTAGAATTCTTCCCTACCTTATTCCTGTGCTGAGATACAGGCTGCTCCAACCTGCTGTAAAATGCTTGATTTCGAGAGTGAGCGAAACTAATGAAAACATTGTTGGGGTAAAACCTAAAGGGAAAGACCTAGCACCAAATCCAATTTGCCATCTGATCTAACTTCTGGAGGCAGTCAAAATGAGCCTTAGAATTCTTCCCTACCTTATTCCTGTGCTGAGATACAGGCTGCTCCAACCTGCTGTAAAATGCTTGATTTCGAGAGTGAGCGAAACTAATGAAAACATTGTTGGGGTAAAACCTAAAGGGAAAGACCTAGCACCAAATCCAATTTGCCATCTGATCTAACTTCTGGAGGCAGTCAAAATGATCCTTAGAATTCTTCCCTACCTTATTCCTGTGCTGAGATACAGGCTGCTCCAACCTGCTGTAAAATGCTTGATTTCGAGAGTGAGCGAAACTAATGAAAACATTGTTGGGGTAAAACCTAAAGGGAAAGACCTAGCACCAAATCCAATTTGCCATCTGATCTAACTTCTGGAGGCAGTCAAAATGAGCCTTAGAATTCTTCCCTACCTTATTCCTGTGCTGAGATACAGGCTGCTCCAACCTGCTGTAAAATGCTTGATTTCGAGAGTGAGCGAAACTAATGAAAACATTGTTGGGGTAAAACCTAAAGGGAAAGACCTAGCACCAAATCCAATTTGCCATCTGATCTAACTTCTGGAGGCAGTCAAAATGAGCCTTAGAATTCTTCCCTACCTTATTCCTGTGCTGAGATACAGGCTGCTCCAACCTGCTGTAAAATGCTTGATTTCGAGAGTGAGCGAAACTAATGAAAACATTGTTGGGGTAAAACCTAAAGGGAAAGACCTAGCACCAAATCCAATTTGCCATCTGATCTAACTTCTGGAGGCAGTCAAAATGAGCATTTGAATTCTTCCCTACCTTATTCCTGTGCTGAGATACAGGCTGCTCCAACCTGCTGTAAAATGCTTGATTTCGAGAGTGAGCGAAACTAATGAAAACATTGTTGGGGTAAAACCTAAAGGGAAAGACCTAGCACCAAATCCAATTTGCCATCTGATCTAACTTCTGGAGGCAGTCAAAATGATCCTTAGAATTCTTCCCTACCTTATTCCTGTGCTGAGATACAGGCTGCTCCAACCTGCTGTAAAATGCTTGATTTCGAGAGGGAGCGAAACTAATGAAAACATTGTTGGGGTAAAACCTAAAGGGAAAGACCTAGCACCAAATCCAATTTGCCATCTGATCTAACTTCTGGAGGCAGTCAAAATGAGCCTTAGAATTCTTCCCTACCTTATTCCTGTGCTGAGATACAGGCTGCTCCAACCTGCTGTAAAATGCTTGATTTCGAGAGTGAGCGAAACTAATGAAAACATTGTTGGGGTAAAACCTAAAGGGAAAGACCTAGCACCAAATCCAATTTGCCATCTGATCTAACTTCTGGAGGCAGTCAAAATGAGCCTTAGAATTCTTCCCTACCTTATTCCTGTGCTGAGATACAGGCTGCTCCAACCTGCTGTAAAATGCTTGATTTCGAGAGTGAGCGAAACTAATGAAAACATTGTTGGGGTAAAACCTAAAGGGAAAGACCTAGCACCAAATCCAATTTGCCATCTGATCTAACTTCTGGAGGCAGTCAAAATGATCCTTAGAATTCTTCCCTACCTTATTCCTGTGCTGAGATACAGGCTGCTCCAACCTGCTGTAAAATGCTTGATTTCGAGAGTGAGCGAAACTAATGAAAACATTGTTGGGGTAAAACCTAAAGGGAAAGACCTAGCACCAAATCCAATTTGCCATCTGATCTAACTTCTGGAGGCAGTCAAAATGATCCTTAGAATTCTTCCCTACCTTATTCCTGTGCTGAGATACAGGCTGCTCCAACCTGCTGTAAAATGCTTGATTTCGAGAGTGAGCGAAACTAATGAAAACATTGTTGGGGTAAAACCTAAAGGGAAAGACCTAGCACCAAATCCAATTTGCCATCTGATCTAACTTCTGGAGGCAGTCAAAATGAGCCTTAGAATTCTTCCCTACCTTATTCCTGTGCTGAGATACAGGCTGCTCCAACCTGCTGTAAAATGCTTGATTTCGAGAGTGAGCGAAACTAATGAAAACATTGTTGGGGTAAAACCTAAAGGGAAAGACCTAGCACCAAATCCAATTTGCCATCTGATCTAACTTCTGGAGGCAGTCAAAATGAGCCTTAGAATTCTTCCCTACCTTATTCCTGTGCTGAGATACAGGCTGCTCCAACCTGCTGTAAAATGCTTGATTTCGAGAGTGAGCGAAACTAATGAAAACATTGTTGGGGTAAAACCTAAAGGGAAAGACCTAGCACCAAATCCAATTTGCCATCTGATCTAACTTCTGGAGGCAGTCAAAATGATCCTTAGAATTCTTCCCTACCTTATTCCTGTGCTGAGATACAGGCTGCTCCAACCTGCTGTAAAATGCTTGATTTCGAGAGTGAGCGAAACTAATGAAAACATTGTTGGGGTAAAACCTAAAGGGAAAGACCTAGCACCAAATCCAATTTGCCATCTGATCTAACTTCTGGAGGCAGTCAAAATGAGCCTTAGAATTCTTCCCTACCTTATTCCTGTGCTGAGATACAGGCTGCTCCAACCTGCTGTAAAATGCTTGATTTCGAGAGTGAGCGAAACTAATGAAAACATTGTTGGGGTAAAACCTAAAGGGAAAGACCTAGCACCAAATCCAATTTGCCATCTGATCTAACTTCTGGAGGCAGTCAAAATGAGCCTTAGAATTCTTCCCTACCTTATTCCTGTGCTGAGATACAGGCTGCTCCAACCTGCTGTAAAATGCTTGATTTCGAGAGTGAGCGAAACTAATGAAAACATTGTTGGGGTAAAACCTAAAGGGAAAGACCTAGCACCAAATCCAATTTGCCATCTGATCTAACTTCTGGAGGCAGTCAAAATGAGCATTTGAATTCTTCCCTACCTTATTCCTGTGCTGAGATACAGGCTGCTCCAACCTGCTGTAAAATGCTTGATGTCGAGAGTGAGCGAAACTAATGAAAACATTGTTGGGGTAAAACCTAAAGGGAAAGACCTAGCACCAAATCCAATTTGCCATCTGATCTAACTTCTGGAGGCAGTCAAAATGAGCCTTAGAATTCTTCCCTACCTTATTCCTGTGCTGAGATACAGGCTGCTCCAACCTGCTGTAAAATGCTTGATTTTGAGAGTGAGCGAAACTAATGAAAACATTGTTGGGGTAAAACCTAAAGGGAAAGACCTAGCACCAAATCCAATTTGCCATCTGATCTAACTTCTGGAGGCAGTCAAAATGAGCCTTAGAATTCTTCCCTACCTTATTCCTGTGCTGAGATACAGGCTGCTCCAACCTGCTGTAAAATGCTTGATTTCGAGAGTGAGCGAAACTAATGAAAACATTGTTGGGGTAAAACCTAAAGGGAAAGACCTAGCACCAAATCCAATTTGCCATCTGATCTAACTTCTGGAGGCAGTCAAAATGAGCCTTAGAATTCTTCCCTACCTTATTCCTGTGCTGAGATACAGGCTGCTCCAACCTGCTGTAAAATGCTTGATTTCGAGAGTGAGCGAAACTTATGAAAACATTGTTGGGGTAAAACCTAAAGGGAAAGACCTAGCACCAAATCCAATTTGCCATCTGATCTAACTTCTGGAGGCAGTCAAAATGATCCTTAGAATTCTTCCCTACCTTATTCCTGTACTGAGATACAGGCTGCTCCAACCTGCTGTAAAATGCTTGATTTCGAGAGTGAGCGAAACTAATGAAAACATTGTTGGGGTAAAACCTAAAGGGAAAGACCTAGCACCAAATCCAATTTGCCATCTGATCTAACTTCTGGAGGCAGTCAAAATGAGCCTTAGAATTCTTCCCTACCTTATTCCTGTGCTGAGATACAGGCTGCTCCAACCTGCTGTAAAATGCTTGATTTCGAGAGTGAGCGAAACTAATGAAAACATTGTTGGGGTAAAACCTAAAGGGAAAGACCTAGCACCAAATCCAATTTGCCATCTGATCTAACTTCTGGAGGCAGTCAAAATGAGCCTTAGAATTCTTCCCTACCTTATTCCTGTGCTGAGATACAGGCTGCTCCAACCTGCTGTAAAATGCTTGATTTCGAGAGTGAGCGAAACTAATGAAAACATTGTTGGGGTAAAACCTAAAGGGAAAGACCTAGCACCAAATCCAATTTGCCATCTGATCTAACTTCTGGAGGCAGTCAAAATGAGCCTTAGAATTCTTCCCTACCTTATTCCTGTGCTGAGATACAGGCTGCTCCAACCTGCTGTAAAATGCTTGATTTTGAGAGTGAGCGAAACTAATGAAAACATTGTTGGGGTAAAACCTAAAGGGAAAGACCTAGCACCAAATCCAATTTGCCATCTGATCTAACTTCTGGAGGCAGTCAAAATGAGCCTTAGAATTCTTCCCTACCTTATTCCTGTGCTGAGATACAGGCTGCTCCAACCTGCTGTAAAATGCTTGATTTCGAGAGTGAGCAAAACTAATGAAAACATTGTTGGGGTAAAACCTAAAGGGAAAGACCTAGCACCAAATCCAATTTGCCATCTGATCTAACTTCTGGAGGCAGTCAAAATGAGCCTTAGAATTCTTCCCTACCTTATTCCTGTGCTGAGATACAGGCTGCTCCAACCTGCTGTAAAATGCTTGATTTCGAGAGTGAGCGAAACTAATGAAAACATTGTTGGGGTAAAACCTAAAGGGAAAGACCTAGCACCAAATCCAATTTGCCATCTGATCTAACTTCTGGAGGCAGTCAAAATGAGCATTTGAATTCTTCCCTACCTTATTCCTGTGCTGAGATACAGGCTGCTCCAACCTGCTGTAAAATGCTTGATTTCGAGAGTGAGCGAAACTAATGAAAACATTGTTGGGGTGTGGTGGGATGGAAGGGGTAAGGCTGAGAAGCCTCCTCCCTTCCCCCTTGTAAAGTAAAAGGGAAAAAAAAATTGAAGGGAAAAGAAAAAAAAAACTCGCAAGCTGAATTAGCAAAGCAGTGGAGCTATATTTACAAAGCGATGTAGGGTTTGCAGGGGATTATTTACAAATTTACAATATCTACAATATATAGAAAGATATACAACAGAGTAACACAGAAATGAGAGTGCCCCCCTCTGCAGAGAGGGGTCCCCCACCTCCGCTCTCCCCTCTCTTCCCCCCCTTTCCCCAGAATGGGATAGAAAGAGAAAGAGAAGAGAGGAAAAAAAAAGTTAGAAGCAGTTTGTGTTAATTGGAAGGGAGTTAGTATACAGGCCTGTTATCTGGTTTTCAAGGCCGAGGCCTTGGCAGAAAGCCCAGCACAGAAAGCTGCTGCACGGAGAAGAGGCGGAAGCAAGACTGACTGAGAAGTGCTGGAAATGTCCAGTTCACTCCCAGTTCCGAAAAGTGCTTCCTCCCACTCGTCCAATGAAATTAGTTTAGACTATTCCTTCCGTTTACCAACTTCCGTCCACCATGTTCCCTTTCTTAAGGGGGCAACGTCAACCGGCCACAGTCCACCCCTTCTAAACAATTTCATTGGCTGTTCATACTGTCCATCCAATCCAAAATGATATTTACAGTTCGTGAGTAAAGTTCATAGTCCATTCCGGCTATACTCAGATGTAGATGATTTAAAAGTCCAAGAAAATCAGAAAATGAGAAAAATGGAAAACAGTTCATTTCTTCACCGACGAAGCAAAGAAAAGGGAAACAGGGAAATCTCAGGGTCTCTTAGTTGACTCAGGGCTCTCAGGGATCTCAGGGTTCGTGCACCGTAGATGTCTTCGTTGATTCTTCCTTTGGACGCGATGTAGCTGTACAGCAGTTTGAAATTAACCTCTTTCAGCTAAAGTTAAATTTCTTTGTGGAATACACTGAATTTCACCATTCTCTTGCATCACCCAATAAGTGTGACCCGGACCTTCAGCTGAAACCACCCCTCGGACAGGTTTAGCCTCTCCTGAGGGTGAAAATACCCAAACAGTTTTACCTAACAGATTCTTTTCTCTAACAACAGGAACTCTATCACCTTCTACTTTCCGTAGCAAATCTGAATGTGCAGGTCCAGCTCGGTTCACTGAACCTCTACTATTTACCAGCCAGGTTGCTTGTGCTAAATGTTTTTCCCAGTTTTTCAAAGATCCACCTCCCATGGCTTTGAGAGTGGTCTTCAACAAACCGTTGTAGCGTTCAATCTTCCCTGAAGCTGGTGCATAGTAGGGAATGTGGAATATCCACTCAATACCGTGCTCTTTTGCCCAGCTCTTTACAAGGTTGTTCTTGAAATGAGTTCCGTTGTCTGACTCAATCCTCTCCGGAGTTCCGTGTCTCCATAGGATCTGTCTCTCCAGACCGAGAATAGTGTTGCGTGCAGTTGCATGTGGAACTGGATAAGTTTCCAACCATCCAGTGTTTGCCTCTACCATAGTAAGCACGTATTGCTTACCAGAACGAGAACGTGGTAGAGTGATGTAGTCAATCTGCCAAGCTTCACCATACTTGTACTTGGACCATCTGTCACCATACCACAAGGGCTTAAGTCGTTTTGCCTGCTTAATAGCAGCACAAATGTCACAGTCATGGATGACTTGTGTGATAGCATCCATGGAAATGTCTATGGATCTGTCACGAGCCCATTGGTATGTCGCATCTCTGCCTTGATGTCCTGATGAATCGTGAGCCCACCGAGCTAAGAATATCTCACCTCGGTGTTTCCAGTCGAGATCAAGATTAGAGTCCATGTCTACTTGAGAAACTCTTGCAGCTAGATCTGCCTGATGGTTGTGTTGCTGTTCCTCAGTAGCTTTGCTCTTAGGAATGTGAGCATCGATGTGTCTCACTTTCACTGGAATTCTCTCGATTCGATCAGCAATGTCCTGCCATAGGTTGGCTGCCCAAATGGGTTTTCCTTTTCTCTGCCAACCACTCTTCTTCCAGTTCTTTAGCCAACCCCATAGAGCATTGGCTACCATCCATGAGTCGGTGTAGAGATAAAGCTTTGGCCATCTCTCACGTTCAGCTACGTCGAGAGCTAGCTGGACAGCTTTTACCTCTGCGAACTGACTGGATTCTCCTTCTCCATCTTTCGCTTCTGCAACTCGGCGTGTTGGACTCCACACTGCAGACTTCCACCTTCGCTTGTTTCCAACAAGACGACAGGAACCGTCTGTGAACAAAGCATATTTCTTTTCATCATCAGAAAGGTCATTGTAAGGAGGAGCTTCCTCAGCACGAGTTACTTTCTCCTCTGGAGGTTTAGCACAGTTGATGCCTTCAGGCCAACTTGAGATCACCTCCACTAGACCAGGTCTTTCAAGATTTCCCATTCGAGCTCTCTGTGTTATCAGAGCCATCCACTTAGACCAGGTTGAGTCTGTGGCATGATGTGGTGTGGATCCTTTGCCTTTGAACATCCAATTCAAAACTGGTAATCTGGGAGCTAAGAGAAGTTGTGATTCAGTTCCAATCACTTCAGAAGATGCTTTCACTCCTTCATAGGCAGCTAAAATTTCTTTCTCTGTTGGAGTATAGTTAGCCTCTGAACCTCTGTAACCTCGACTCCAGAAACCAAGAGGTCGTCCACGTGTCTCACCTGGAGCTTTTTGCCACAAGCACCAGGTTGGACCATTGTCACTTGCAGCCGTGTACAAAATGTTCTTAATGTCTGGACCATCTCGGACAGGTCCCAGACCCATTGCTTGAATTACCTCTTGTTTTATCTGGTCAAAGGCTGCTTGTTGTTCGGGTCCCCAGTGGAAATGGTTTCTCTTTCGAGTCACATCATACAGAGGTTTCACAATCTGACTGTATCCAGGAATGTGCAGTCTCCAAAATCCCACTATCCCCAAGAAACGTAGGGTCTCTTGTTTGTTTGTGGGACTTGCCATGGTAGAGACTCTATTTACCACATCCACTGGAATGTGTCGGCGTCCATCCTGCCACTTCACTCCCAGAAACTGAATCTCTGTGGTAGGCCCTTTCACCTTGTCTCGTTTGATGGCAAAACCTGCATTCAGAAGAATGTCAATGATTTTGTTACCTTTCTCGGAGACTTCCTCAGCAGTTTTACCCCAGACGATGATATCATCGATGAACTGGATGTGTTCTGGAGCACCGCCTTTCTCCAGAGCATCGTGGATCACTGCATGACAGATGCTTGAGCTGTGGATCCAGCCCATTGGCAGCCTGTTGAAAGTGTACTGGATTCCTCTCCAGGTGAAAGCAAACTGAGGCCTGCATTCCTCTGCTATGGGAATAGAGAAAAATGCATTAGCAATGTCTATGGTAGCATACCATTTGGCCTCTTTGGATTCCAGCTCATACTGAAGCTCCATCATGTCTGGTACTGCTGCACTCATAGGTGGTGTCACTTCGTTCAGGGCTCGGTAGTCTACCGTCAGATGCCAGTCTCCATTCTGCTTCCGCACAGG
Source organism: Melanerpes formicivorus (assembly GCF_026170545.1). NCBI lineage: Eukaryota > Metazoa > Chordata > Aves > Piciformes > Picidae > Melanerpes > Melanerpes formicivorus. The sequence goes on from NW_027143323.1 coordinate 45,434, forward strand.
CCACACTGGACTGTTGAAAGGTGAATGAGTTTTGCTGACGACTTTCTGACTTTCCAACTGACGAATCAGATTCTGAATGGGCAACAAAGAGTCACGGTTGGTTCTGTATTGTCTGTGATGCACAGTCTGAGAAGCAACCGGCAATTTAATGTCCTGTATCTTATGTTGTCCCACAACTGCAGATTCATCAGAAAGTTCAGGTCTGGCAGACAGCTTCAATTTTTGTCCATCAATTTCTATTGAAGCTACTCCAAAAGCCCATTTGTAACCTCTAGGGTCTTTGAAACGCCCTTCTCTCAGAAAATCAATTCCCAAAATACAAGGTGCATCAGGTCCGGTCACAACTGTATGCTTCCTCCATTGTTTACCAGTTAAACTTATATTAACCTCTACCTTACTTAACTCTTGAGATCCACCAGTGACTCCCAGAATAGTTATAGACTCTGATCCCTGATAATTTGATGGTATTATGGTGCACTGAGCTCCTGTGTCAACCAAGGCCCTGTACTTCCGAAATTGTGAAGTGCCAGGCCACTGGATGTACACATCCCAATAGATTCTGTTATCTCTGTTATCCCTCTCCTCCCCCTGGCGGGAGGCAGGGCACCCCTAGTTATGGGGAACATGCGCACATGTGCATTGCACATATTGTGCAGGGTTATAACTTTGCGTGTTATAACTGGAGCCACTGTTGGAGCCATAAGAGTTGTTCTGGGGAACTGTGGAAGTAACAGCTACCCTTCTGGTATTGCTACCTTGGGTTCTGCCACTTTGCAATTCCCTCAGTCTCCTGAAAAGATTAGAAGTTGGTTGGCCATCCCAGCGGTTCATGTTCTCACCAAACTGATCACGCAGAGTTATCCAAATAGTTCTACGGGATTGCCTTGGTGGTCTGTTTTGGAATGACCTGTTTTGGAATGTCCTGTTTTGGAATGACCTCCTTGGAGGACGTGTATTCCTCACAGATGAGACTTGTATCCACCTGGAGGAAGAATTGAAATTATCCCTTTGTGCCAATTGGGATATGGAATTTCTAAATTCATCTTTTAACTCTCTTATGCAATTCTGAATATCACCAGACATCGTTTTAATGGCCGAAACCAAAGAACCACGTGTCATGCTATCCTCCAATTGTCTCATTTGATCACTGAATTGGCCAACCGTGGGAGAAGCTCCACCATAACTTCTTGACACAATTCTGCTTGCCAGAATGTTTGCATAATTAGAAGGAGCAAGTTTGATGATCTTTTTAGCAAGACCAATACCCACAGGAACGTCATCAGGATTCAGAGTTTCATGTTCACCATAGAGTAGCTCTCTAACAGCAAATTCTCTCAAGCGCTTAATTCCCTCATCTATGGTAGTCCAGGGTTTAGGATTCCATGGAAGGTCATCTCGGGAAGGGTATCTCAGGGCAACCGCTATTAAAAGGCGTATCCACAGATTAACCTTACCGAGAGCTTCGCCTAGATGCCTATCTATTCCATTATCCCTTGAGAGAGTTCCTAACTGAGCTGCTGACTTGTCTCCAACTGTTAGAGCTGAAGCACCTGTATCATAACACCTACTAAGCCAAGCTAGAACTGGCTCCTTATCTGCCCTGGTGAAATCTTTACGGACATTTCTCAATTCCTCCCGTGGTGACGAACAGTCCGTAATATCATCTTCATCTTCATCTCCCTGAATTCTTTGCCCATAAAATCCTGCTGTCATTCTCCTAAGGATCTCTTTAAGCTGAGAACCACCTTTGCCAGCTGCTTTCCTAGCTTCATCTCTATCCTGCTTTGATCTCACTAGGTTAGCTAGATCTTTAAAACAAACCTTCTCTTCCTCCTGAGCAGGATCTTTTAGAGTAGAGGGCCCCTCACCAGGATCAGTCTCCACCTCTTCTTCTCCATCTTGGGCCTTTCCACTTCTAGTCTTTAAAGGAGCCATCTTAACTGGAGCTGTGTTTGCATTTACAGCCACCTTAATGGAAGCTGACAGGTCCTGAGATAAATCAGCTGCTGGGGCAGTGACTTCCGGTCCCACCGAGGGATTGGGTGGAAGTGACGTTGCTCCATTACTGGCCGACGGAGAAGAAGAAGGAGAAGGAGTGGGAGAAGGAGTAGGTGCCATGTTGATACCAGCCGATGCCCTTGGCAGCTTGCCAGAATCAGCAAAGTCATTTAGAGCTGCCTTACCAATTAACTTTTTAGCCTTCTTTTTGACTGACACGGGTTCTGCACAGTCCTCGTCACTAGATGACTCTGGGACTGATCGAGAGCCACGGCGTTTTCTTTTTGATCTAGTTTTAATAACAAAACACGCCCTGGACACCTTTCTCTCTCGCCGTAAAGAGAACAGTAAATATGCGATTACCATCACCAGCAACAGATTTATACACATCAAATAAATCACTTTTGGATCCCAGGCATCACCTAAAGTTACCGTCTCCTCAGGCGGAATCTTAAAACCCTTTATCTCAATTGGGAGAGTGGTGGAGGTAACATTCCTGTATCTCACTGGCCATAATAAATTAATACATTTTCCATACCATAATTTAACTCTATACATAACCCACATATAAATTGTCCGCACCAAATATTTACCCAGGTAATCCAAAATCAAACCCAAACAATATCTGTAAACCAGAGCCCCAAAAATTGAAAAGAATAATCGCTCCACAAACCACAATACCTTCATGTTTGCTAATTCAGCTGGAAAACACCAAATAAATCAAACAATAAATTAAACTAATTATCTGCCGCACGTTGGGTACGCCAATAAAAAAAAAATGTGGTGGGATGGAAGGGGTAAGGCTGAGAAGCCTCCTCCCTTCCCCCTTGTAAAGTAAAAGGGAAAAAAAAATTGAAGGGAAAAGAAAAAAAAACTCGCAAGCTGAATTAGCAAAGCAGTGGAGCTATAATTTACAAAGCGATGTAGGGTTTGCAGGGGATTATTTACAAATTTACAATATCTACAATATATACAAAGATATACAACAGAGTAACACAGAAATGAGAGTGCCCCCCTCTGCAGAGAGGGGTCCCCCCACCTCCGCTCTCCCCTCTCTTCCCCCCCTTTCCCCAGAATGGGATAGAAAGAGAAAGAGAAGAGAGGAAAAAAAAGTTAGAAGCAGTTTGTGTTAATTGGAAGAGAGTTAGTATACAGGCCTGTTATCTGGTTTTCAAGGCCGAGGCCTTGGCAGAAAGCCCAGCACAGAAAGCTGCTGCACGGAGAAGAGGCGGAAGCAAGGACTGACTGAGAAGTGCTGGAAATGTCCAGTTCACTCCCAGTTCCGAAAAGTGCTTCCTCCCACTCGTCCAATGAAATTAAGTTTAGACTATTCCTTCCGTTTACCAACTTCCGTCCACCATGTTCCCTTTTCTTAAGGGGGCAACGTCAACCGGCCACATGGGGTAAAACCTAAAGGGAAAGACCTAGCACCAAATCCAATTTGCCATCTGATCTAACTTCTGGAGGCAGTCAAAATGAGCCTTAGAATTCTTCCCTACCTTATTCCTGTGCTGAGATACAGGCTGCTCCAACCTGCTGTAAAATGCTTGATTTCGAGAGTGAGCGAAACTAATGAAAACATTGTTGGGGTAAAACCTAAAGGGAAAGACCTAGCACCAAATCCAATTTGCCCATCTGATCTAACTTCTGGAGGCAGTCAAAATGAGCCTTAGAATTCTTCCCTACCTTATTCCTGTGCTGAGATACAGGCTGCTCCAACCTGCTGTAAAATGCTTGATTTCGAGAGTGAGCGAAACTAATGAAAACATTGTTGGGGTAAAACCTAAAGGGAAAGACCTAGCACCAAATCCAATTTGCCATCTGATCTAACTTCTGGAGGCAGTCAAAATGAGCCTTAGAATTCTTCCCTACCTTATTCCTGTGCTGAGATACAGGCTGCTCCAACCTGCTGTAAAATGCTTGATTTCGAGAGTGAGCGAAACTAATGAAAACATTGTTGGGGTAAAACCTAAAGGGAAAGACCTAGCACCAAATCCAATTTGCCATCTGATCTAACTTCTGGAGGCAGTCAAAATGAGCCTTAGAATTCTTCCCTACCTTATTCCTGTGCTGAGATACAGGCTGCTCCAACCTGCTGTAAAATGCTTGATTTCGAGAGTGAGCGAAACTAATGAAAACATTGTTGGGGTAAAACCTAAAGGGAAAGACCTAGCACCAAAATCCAATTTGCCATCTGATCTAACTTCTGGAGGCAGTCAAAATGAGCATTTGAATTCTTCCCTACCTTATTCCTGTGCTGAGATACAGGCTGCTCCAACCTGCTGTAAAATGCTTGATTTCGAGAGTGAGCGAAACTAATGAAAACATTGTTGGGGTAAAACCTAAAGGGAAAGACCTAGCACCAAATCCAATTTGCCATCTGATCTAACTTCTGGAGGCAGTCAAAATGAGCCTTAGAATTCTTCCCTACCTTATTCCTGTGCTGAGATACAGGCTGCTCCAACCTGCTGTAAAATGCTTGATTTCGAGAGTGAGCGAAACTAATGAAAACATTGTTGGGGTAAAACCTAAAGGGAAAGACCTAGCACCAAATCCAATTTGCCATCTGATCTAACTTCTGGAGGCAGTCAAAATGAGCCTTAGAATTCTTCCCTACCTTATTCCTGTGCTGAGATACAGGCTGCTCCAACCTGCTGTAAAATGCTTGATTTCGAGAGTGAGCGAAACTAATGAAAACATTGTTGGGGTAAAACCTAAAGGGAAAGACCTAGCACCAAATCCAATTTGCCATCTGATCTAACTTCTGGAGGCAGTCAAAATGAGCCTTAGAATTCTTCCCTACCTTATTCCTGTGCTGAGATACAGGCTGCTCCAACCTGCTGTAAAATGCTTGATTTCGAGAGTGAGCGAAACTAATGAAAACATTGTTGGGGTAAAACCTAAAGGGAAAGACCTAGCACCAAATCCAATTTTGCCATCTGATCTAACTTCTGGAGGCAGTCAAAATGAGCCTTAGAATTCTTCCCTACCTTATTCCTGTGCTGAGATACAGGCTGCTCCAACCTGCTGTAAAATGCTTGATTTCGAGAGTGAGCGAAACTAATGAAAACATTGTTGGGGTAAAACCTAAAGGGAAAGACCTAGCACCAAATCCAATTTGCCATCTGATCTAACTTCTGGAGGCAGTCAAAATGATCCTTAGAATTCTTCCCTACCTTATTCCTGTGCTGAGATACAGGCTGCTCCAACCTGCTGTAAAATGCTTGATTTCGAGAGTGAGCGAAACTAATGAAAACATTGTTGGGGTAAAACCTAAAGGGAAAGACCTAGCACCAAATCCAATTTGCCATCTGATCTAACTTCTGGAGGCAGTCAAAATGAGCCTTAGAATTCTTCCTACCTTATTCCTGTGCTGAGATACAGGCTGCTCCAACCTGCTGTAAAATGCTTGATTTCGAGAGTGAGCGAAACTAATGAAAACATTGTTGGGGTAAAACCTAAAGGGAAAGACCTAGCACCAAATCCAATTTGCCATCTGATCTAACTTCTGGAGGCAGTCAAAATGAGCCTTAGAATTCTTCCCTACCTTATTCCTGTGCTGAGATACAGGCTGCTCCAACCTGCTGTAAAATGCTTGATTTCGAGAGTGAGCGAAACTAATGAAAACATTGTTGGGGTAAAACCTAAAGGGAAAGACCTAGCACCAAATCCAATTTGCCATCTGATCTAACTTCTGGAGGCAGTCAAAATGATCCTTAGAATTCTTCCCTACCTTATTCCTGTGCTGAGATACAGGCTGCTCCAACCTGCTGTAAAATGCTTGATTTCGAGAGTGAGCGAAACTAATGAAAACATTGTTGGGGTAAAAACCTAAAGGGAAAGACCTAGCACCAAATCCAATTTGCCATCTGATCTAACTTCTGGAGGCAGTCAAAATGATCCTTAGAATTCTTCCCTACCTTATTCCTGTGCTGAGATACAGGCTGCTCCAACCTGCTGTAAAATGCTTGATTTCGAGAGTGAGCGAAACTAATGAAAACATTCTTGGGGTAAAACCTAAAGGGAAAGACCTAGCACCAAATCCCAATTTGCCATCTGATCTAACTTCTGGAGGCAGTCAAAATGATCCTTAGAATTCTTCCCTACCTTATTCCTGTGCTGAGATACAGGCTGCTCCAACCTGCTGTAAAATGCTTGATTTCGAGAGTGAGCGAAACTAATGAAAACATTGTTGGGGTAAAACCTAAAGGGAAAGACCTAGCACCAAATCCAATTTGCCATCTGATCTAACTTCTGGAGGCAGTCAAAATGAGCCTTAGAATTCTTCCCTACCTTATTCCTGTGCTGAGATACAGGCTGCTCCAACCTGCTGTAAATGCTTGATTTCGAGAGTGAGCGAAACTAATGAAAACATTGTTGGGGTAAAACCTAAAGGGAAAGACCTAGCACCAAATCCAATTTGCCATCTGATCTAACTTCTGGGAGGCAGTCAAAATGATCCTTAGAATTCTTCCCTACCTTATTCCTGTGCTGAGATACAGGCTGCTCCAACCTGCTGTAAAATGCTTGATTTCGAGAGTGAGCGAAACTAATGAAAACATTGTTGGGGTAAAACCTAAAGGGAAAGACCTAGCACCAAATCCAATTTGCCATCTGATCTAACTTCTGGAGGCAGTCAAAATGAGCCTTAGAATTCTTCCCTACCTTATTCCTGTGCTGAGATACAGGCTGCTCCAACCTGCTGTAAAATGCTTGATTTCGAGAGTGAGCGAAACTAATGAAAACATTGTTGGGGTAAAACCTAAAGGGAAAGACCTAGCACCAAATCCAATTTGCCATCTGATCTAACTTCTGGAGGCAGTCAAAATGATCCTTAGAATTCTTCCCTACCTTATTCCTGTGCTGAGATACAGGCTGCTCCAACCTGCTGTAAAATGCTTGATTTCGAGAGTGAGCGAAACTAATGAAAACATTGTTGGGGTAAAACCTAAAGGGAAGACCTAGCACCAAATCCAATTTGCCATCTGATCTAACTTCTGGAGGCAGTCAAAATGATCCTTAGAATTCTTCCCTACCTTATTCCTGTGCTGAGATACAGGCTGCTCCAACCTGCTGTAAAATGCTTGATTTCGAGAGTGAGCGAAACTAATGAAAACATTGTTGGGGTAAAACCTAAAGGGAAAGACCTAGCACCAAATCCAATTTGCCATCTGATCTAACTTCTGGAGGCAGTCAAAATGATCCTTAGAATTCTTCCCTACCTTATTCCTGTGCTGAGATACAGGCTGCTCCAACCTGCTGTAAAATGCTTGATTTCGAGAGTGAGCGAAACTAATGAAAACATTGTTGGGGTAAAACCTAAAGGGAAAGACCTAGCACCAAATCCAATTTGCCATCTGATCTAACTTCTGGAGGCAGTCAAAATGAGCCTTAGAATTCTTCCCTACCTTATTCCTGTGCTGAGATACAGGCTGCTCCAACCTGCTGTAAAATGCTTGATTTCGAGAGTGAGCGAAACTAATGAAAACATTGTTGGGGTAAAACCTAAAGGGAAAGACCTAGCACCAAATCCAATTTGCCATCTGATCTAACTTCTGGAGGCAGTCAAAATGATCCTTAGAATTCTTCCCTACCTTATTCCTGTGCTGAGATACAGGCTGCTCCAACCTGCTGTAAAATGCTTGATTTCGAGAGTGAGCGAAACTAATGAAAACATTGTTGGGGTAAAACCTAAAGGGAAAGACCTAGCACCAAATCCAATTTGCCATCTGATCTAACTTCTGGAGGCAGTCAAAATGAGCCTTAGAATTCTTCCCTACCTTATTCCTGTGCTGAGATACAGGCTGCTCCAACCTGCTGTAAAATGCTTGATTTCGAGAGTGAGCGAAACTAATGAAAACATTGTTGGGGTAAAACCTAAAGGGAAAGACCTAGCACCAAATCCAATTTGCCATCTGATCTAACTTCTGGAGGCAGTCAAAAATGAGCCTTAGAATTCTTCCCTACCTTATTCCTGTGCTGAGGTACAGGCTGCTCCAACCTGCTGTAAAATGCTTGATTTCGAGAGTGAGCGAAACTAATGAAAACATTGTTGGGGTAAAACCTAAAGGGAAAGACCTAGCACCAAATCCAATTTGCCATCTGATCTAACTTCTGGAGGCAGTCAAAATGATCCTTAGAATTCTTCCCTACCTTATTGCTGTGCTGAGATACAGGCTGCTCCAACCTGCTGTAAAATGCTTGATTTCGAGAGTGAGCGAAACTAATGAAAACATTGTTGGGGTAAAACCTAAAGGGAAAGACCTAGCACCAAATCCAATTTGCCATCTGATCTAACTTCTGGAGGCAGTCAAAATGAGCCTTAGAATTCTTCCCTACCTTATTCCTGTGCTGAGATACAGGCTGCTCCAACCTGCTGTAAATGCTTGATTTCGAGAGTGAGCGAAACTAATGAAAACATTGTTGGGGTAAAACCTAAAGGGAAAGACCTAGCACCAAATCCAATTTGCCATCTGATCTAACTTCTGGAGGCAGTCAAAATGAGCCTTAGAATTCTTCCCTACCTTATTGCTGTGCTGAGATACAGGCTGCTCCAACCTGCTGTAAAATGCTTGATTTCGAGAGTGAGCGAAACTAATGAAAACATTGTTGGGGTAAAACCTAAAGGGAAAGACCTAGCACCAAATCCAATTTGCCATCTGATCTAACTTCTGGAGGCAGTCAAAATGAGCCTTAGAATTCTTCCCTACCTTATTCCTGTGCTGAGATACAGGCGGCTCCAACCTGCTGTAAAATGCTTGATTTCGAGAGTGAGCGAAACTAATGAAAACATTGTTGGGGTAAAACCTAAAGGGAAAGACCTAGCACCAAATCCAATTTGCCATCTGATCTAACTTCTGGAGGCAGTCAAAATGATCCTTAGAATTCTTCCCTACCTTATTCCTGTGCTGAGATACAGGCTGCTCCAACCTGCTGTAAAATGCTTGATTTCGAGAGTGAGCGAAACTAATGAAAACATTGTTGGGGTAAAACCTAAAGGGAAAGACCTAGCACCAAATCCAATTTGCCATCTGATCTAACTTCTGGAGGCAGTCAAAATGAGCCTTAGAATTCTTCCCTACCTTATTCCTGTGCTGAGATACAGGCTGCTCCAACCTGCTGTAAAATGCTTGATTTCGAGAGTGAGCGAAACTAATGAAAACATTGTTGGGGTAAAACCTAAAGGGAAAGACCTAGCACCAAATCCAATTTGGCCATCTGATCTAACTTCTGGAGGCAGTCAAAATGATCCTTAGAATTCTTCCCTACCTTATTCCTGTGCTGAGATACAGGCTGCTCCAACCTGCTGTAAAATGCTTGATTTCGAGAGTGAGCGAAACTAATGAAAACATTGTTGGGGTAAAACCTAAAGGGAAAGACCTAGCACCAAATCCAATTTGCCATCTGATCTAACTTCTGGAGGCAGTCAAAAATGAGCCTTAGAATTCTTCCCTACCTTATCCTGTGCTGAGATACAGGCTGCTCCAACCTGCTGTAAAATGCTTGATTTCGAGAGTGAGCGAAACTAATGAAAACATTGTTGGGGTAAAACCTAAAGGGAAAGACCTAGCACCAAATCCAATTTGCCATCTGATCTAACTTCTGGAGGCAGTCAAAATGATCCTTAGAATTCTTCCCTACCTTATTCCTGTGCTGAGATACAGGCTGCTCCAACCTGCTGTAAAATGCTTGATTTCGAGAGTGAGCGAAACTAATGAAAACATTGTTGGGGTAAAACCTAAAGGGAAAGACCTAGCACCAAATCCAATTTGCCATCTGATCTAACTTCTGGAGGCAGTCAAAATGAGCCTTAGAATTCTTCCCTACCTTATTCCTGTGCTGAGATACAGGCTGCTCCAACCTGCTGTAAAATGCTTGATTTCGAGAGTGAGCGAAACTAATGAAAACATTGTTGGGTAAAACCTAAAGGGAAAGACCTAGCACCAAATCCAATTTGCCATCTGATCTAACTTCTGGAGGCAGTCAAAATGATCCTTAGAATTCTTCCCTACCTTATTCCTGTGCTGAGATACAGGCTGCTCCAACCTGCTGTAAAATGCTTGATTTCGAGAGTGAGCGAAACTAATGAAAACATTGTTGGGGTAAAACCTAAAGGGAAAGACCTAGCACCAAATCCAATTTGCCATCTGATCTAACTTCTGGAGGCAGTCAAAATGATCCTTAGAATTCTTCCCTACCTTATTCCTGTGCTGAGATACAGGCTGCTCCAACCTGCTGTAAAATGCTTGATTTCGAGAGTGAGCGAAACTAATGAAAACATTGTTGGGGTAAAACCTAAAGGGAAAGACCTAGCACCAAATCCAATTTGCCATCTGATCTAACTTCTGGAGGCAGTCAAAATGATCCTTAGAATTCTTCCCTACCTTATTCCTGTGCTGAGATACAGGCTGCTCCAACCTGCTGTAAAATGCTTGATTTCGAGAGTGAGCGAAACTAATGAAAACATTGTTGGGGTAAAACCTAAAGGGAAAGACCTAGCACCAAATCCAATTTGCCATCTGATCTAACTTCTGGAGGCAGTCAAAATGAGCCTTAGAATTCTTCCCTACCTTATTCCTGTGCTGAGATACAGGCTGCTCCAACCTGCTGTAAAATGCTTGATTTCGAGAGTGAGCGAAACTAATGAAAACATTGTTGGGGTAAAACCTAAAGGGAAAGACCTAGCACCAAATCCAATTTGCCATCTGATCTAACTTCTGGAGGCAGTCAAAATGAGCCTTAGAATTCTTCCCTACCTTATTCCTGTGCTGAGATACAGGCTGCTCCAACCTGCTGTAAAATGCTTGATTTCGAGAGTGAGCGAAACTAATGAAAACATTGTTGGGGTAAAACCTAAAGGGAAAGACCTAGCACCAAATCCAATTTGCCATCTGATCTAACTTCTGGAGGCAGTCAAAATGAGCCTTAGAATTCTTCCCTACCTTATTCCTGTGCTGAGATACAGGCTGCTCCAACCTGCTGTAAAATGCTTGATTTTCGAGAGTGAGCGAAACTAATGAAAACATTGTTGGGGTAAAACCTAAAGGGAAAGACCTAGCACCAAATCCCATTTGCCATCTGATCTAACTTCTGGAGGCAGTCAAAATGAGCCTTAGAATTCTTCCCTACCTTATTCCTGTGCTGAGATACAGGCTGCTCCAACCTGCTGTAAGATGCTTGATTTCGAGAGTGAGCGAAACTAATGAAAACATTGTTGGGGTAAAACCTAAAGGGAAAGACCTAGCACCAAATCCAATTTGCCATCTGATCTAACTTCTGGAGGCAGTCAAAATGATCCTTAGAATTCTTCCCTACCTTATTCCTGTGCTGAGGTACAGGCTGCTCCAACCTGCTGTAAAATGCTTGATTTCGAGAGTGAGCGAAACTAATGAAAACATTGTTGGGGTAAAACCTAAAGGGAAAGACCTAGCACCAAATCCAATTTGCCATCTGATCTAACTTCTGGAGGCAGTCAAAATGAGCCTTAGAATTCTTCCCTACCTTATTCCTGTGCTGAGATACAGGCTGCTCCAACCTGCTGTAAAATGCTTGATTTCGAGAGTGAGCGAAACTAATGAAAACATTGTTGGGGTAAAACCTAAAGGGAAAGACCTAGCACCAAATCCAATTTGCCATCTGATCTAACTTCTGGAGGCAGTCAAAATGAGCCTTAGAATTCTTCCCTACCTTATTCCTGTGCTGAGATACAGGCTGCTCCAACCTGCTGTAAAATGCTTGATTTCGAGAGTGAGCGAAACTAATGAAAACATTGTTGGGGAAAAACCTAAAGGGAAAGACCTAGCACCAAATCCAATTTGCCATCTGATCTAACTTCTGGAGGCAGTCAAAATGATCCTTAGAATTCTTCCCTACCTTATTCCTGTGCTGAGATACAGGCTGCTCCAACCTGCTGTAAAATGCTTGATTTCGAGAGTGAGCGAAACTAATGAAAACATTGTTGGGGTAAAACCTAAAGGGAAAGACCTAGCACCAAATCCAATTTGCCATCTGATCTAACTTCTGGAGGCAGTCAAAATGATCCTTAGAATTCTTCCCTACCTTATTCCTGTGCTGAGATACAGGCTGCTCCAACCTGCTGTAAAATGCTTGATTTCGAGAGTGAGCGAAACTAATGAAAACATTGTTGGGGTAAAACCTAAAGGGAAAGACCTAGCACCAAATCCAATTTGCCAATCTGATCTAACTTCTGGAGGCAGTCAAAATGATCCTTAGAATTCTTCCCTACCTTATTCCTGTGCTGAGATACAGGCTGCTCCAACCTGCTGTAAAATGCTTGATTTCGAGAGTGAGCGAAACTAATGAAAACATTGTTGGGGTAAAACCTAAAGGGAAAGACCTAGCACCAAATCCAATTTGCCATCTGATCTAACTTCTGGAGGCAGTCAAAATGAGCCTTAGAATTCTTCCCTACCTTATTCCTGTGCTGAGATACAGGCTGCTCCAACCTGCTGTAAAATGCTTGATTTCGAGAGTGAGCGAAACTAATGAAAACATTGTTGGGGTAAAACCTAAAGGGAAAGACCTAGCACCAAATCCAATTTGCCATCTGATCTAACTTCTGGAGGCAGTCAAAATGATCCTTAGAATTCTTCCCTACCTTATTCCTGTGCTGAGATACAGGCTGCTCCAACTTGCTGTAAAATGCTTGATTTCGAGAGTGAGCGAAACTAATGAAAACATTGTTGGGGTAAAACCTAAAGGGAAAGACCTAGCACCAAATCCAATTTGCCATCTGATCTAACTTCTGGAGGCAGTCAAAATGAGCCTTAGAATTCTTTCCTACCTTATTCCTGTGCTGAGATACAGGCTGCTCCAACCTGCTGTAAAATGCTTGATTTCGAGAGTGAGCGAAACTAATGAAAACATTGTTGGGGTAAAACCTAAAGGGAAAGACCTAGCACCAAATCCAATTTGCCATCTGATCTAACTCTGGAGGCAGTCAAAATGATCCTTAGAATTCTTCCCTACCCTTATTGCTGTGCTGAGATACAGGCTGCTCCAACTCCTGCTGTAAAATGCTTGATTTCGAGAGTGAGCGAAACTAATGAAAACATTGTTGGGGTAAAACCTAAAGGGAAAGACCTAGCACCAAATCCAATTTGCCATCTGATCTATCTTCTGGAGGCAGTCAAAATGATCCTTAGAATTCTTCCCTACCTTATTCCTGTGCTGAGATACAGGCTGCTCCAACCTGCTGTAAAATGCTTGATTTCGAGAGTGAGCGAAACTAATGAAAACATTGTTGGGGTAAAACCTAAAGGGAAAGACCTAGCACCAAATCCAATTTGCCATCTGATCTAACTTCTGGAGGCAGTCAAAATGATCCTTAGAATTCTTCCCTACCTTATTGCTGTGCTGAGATACAGGCTGCTCCAACCTGCTGTAAAATGCTTGATTTCGAGAGTGAGCGAAACTAATTGAAAACATTGTTGGGGTAAAACCTAAAGGGAAAGACCTAGCACCAAATCCAATTTGCCATCTGATCTAACTTCTGGAGGCAGTCAAAATGAGCCTTAGAATTCTTCCCTACCTTATTCCTGTGCTGAGATACAGGCTGCTCCAACCTGCTGTAAAATGCTTGATTTCGAGAGTGAGCGAAACTAATGAAAACATTGTTGGGGTAAAACCTAAAGGGAAAGACCTAGCACCAAATCCAATTTGCCATCTGATCTAACTTCTGGAGGCAGTCAAAATGATCCTTAGAATTCTTCCCTACCTCTATTCCTGTGCTGAGATACAGGCTGCTCCAACCTGCTGTAAAATGCTTGATTTCGAGAGTGAGCGAAACTAATGAAAACATTGTTGGGGTAAAACCTAAAGGGAAAGACCTAGCACCAAATCCAATTTGCCATCTGATCTAACTTCTGGAGGCAGTCAAAAATGAGCCTTAGAATTCTTCCCTACCTTATTCCTGTGCTGAGATACAGGCTGCTCCAAACCTCCTGTAAAATGCTTGATTTCGAGAGTGAGCGAAACTAATGAAAACATTGTTGGGGTAAAACCTAAAGGGAAAGACCTAGCACCAAATCCAATTTGCCATCTGATCTAACTTCTGGAGGCAGTCAAAATGATCCTTAGAATTCTTCCCTACCTTATTCCTGTGCTGAGATACAGGCTGCTCCAACCTGCTGTAAAATGCTTGCTTTCGAGAGTGAGCGAAACTAATGAAAACATTGTTGGGGTAAAACCTAAAGGGAAAGACCTAGCACCAAATCCAATTTGCCATCTGATCTAACTTCTGGAGGCAGTCAAAATGAGCCTTAGAATTCTTCCCTACCTTATTCCTGTGCTGAGATACAGGCTGCTCCAACTTGCTGTAAAATGCTTGATTTCGAGAGGGAGCGAAACTAATGAAAACATTGTTGGGGTAAAACCTAAAGGGAAAGACCTAGCACCAAATCCAATTTGCCATCTGATCTAACTTCTGGAGGCAGTCAAAATGAGCCTTAGAATTCTTCCCTACCTTATTCCTGTGCTGAGATACAGGCTGCTCCAACCTGCTGTAAAATGCTTGCTTTCGAGAGTGAGCGAAACTAATGAAAACATTGTTGGGGTAAAACCTAAAGGGAAAGACCTAGCACCAAATCCAATTTGCCATCTGATCTAACTTCTGGAGGCAGTCAAAATGAGCCTTAGAATTCTTCCCTACCTTATTCCTGTGCTGAGATACAGGCTGCTCCAACCTGCTGTAAAATGCTTGATTTCGAGAGGGAGCGAAACTAATGAAAACATTGTTGGGAGTAAAACCTAAAGGGAAAGACCTAGCACCAAATCCAATTTGCCATCTGATCTAACTTCTGGAGGCAGTCAAAATGATCCTTAGAATTCTTCCTACCTTATTCCTGTGCTGAGATACAGGCTGCTCCAACCTGCTGTAAAATGCTTGATTTCGAGAGGAGCGAAACTAATGAAAACATTGTTGGGGTAAAACCTAAAGGGAAAGACCTAGCACCAAATCCAATTTGCCATCTGATCTAACTTCTGGAGGCAGTCAAAATGAGCCTTAGAATTCTTCCCTACCTTATTCCTGTGCTGAGATACAGGCTGCTCCAACCTGCTGTAAAATGCTTGATTTCGAGAGTGAGCGAAACTAATGAAAACATTGTTGGGGTAAAACCTAAAGGGAAGACCTAGCACCAAATCCAAATTTGCCATCTGATCTAACTTCTGGAGGCAGTCAAAATGAGCCTTAGAATTCTTCCCTACCTTATTCCTGTGCTGAGATACAGGCTGCTCCAACCTGCTGTAAAATGCTTGATTTCGAGAGGGAGCGAAACTAATGAAAACATTGTTGGGGTAAAACCTAAAGGGAAAGACCTAGCACCAAATCCAATTTGCCATCTGATCTAACTTCTGGAGGCAGTCAAAATGAGCCTTAGAATTCTTCCCTACCTTATTCCTGTGCTGAGATACAGGCTGCTCCAACCTGCTGTAAAATGCTTGATTTCGAGAGTGAGCGAAACTAATGAAAACATTGTTGGGGTAAAACCCTAAAGGGAAAGACCTAGCACCAAATCCAATTTGCCATCTGATCTAACTTCTGGAGGCAGTCCAAAATGAGCCTTAGAATTCTTCCCTACCTTATTCTGTGCTGAGATACAGGCTGCTCCAACCTGCCTGTAAAATGCTTGATTTCGAGAGTGAGCGAAACTAATGAAAACATTGTTGGGGTAAAACCTAAAGGGAAAGGACCTAGCACCAAATCCAATTTGCCATCTGATCTAACTTCTGGAGGGCAGTCAAAATGAGCCTTAGAATTCTTCCCTACCTTATTCCTGTGCTGAGATACAGGCTGCTCCAACCTGCTGTAAATGCTTGATTTCGAGAGTGAGCGAAACTAATGAAAACATTGTTGGGGTAAAACCTAAAGGGAAAGACCTAGCACCAAATCCAATTTGCCATCTGATCTAACTTCTGGAGGCAGTCAAAATGAGCCTTAGAATTCTTCCCTACCTTATTCCTGTGCTGAGATACAGGCTGCTCCAACCTGCTGTAAAATGCTTGATTTCGAGAGTGAGCGAACTAATGAAAACATTGTTGGGGTAAAACCTAAAAGGGAAAGGACCTAGCACCAAATCCAATTTGCCATCTGATCTAACTTCTGGAGGCAGTCAAAATGAGCCTTAGAATTCTTCCCTACCTTATTCCTGTGCTGAGATACAGGCTGCTCCAACCTGCTGTAAAATGCTTGATTTCGAGAGTGAGCGAAACTAATGAAAACATTGTTGGGGTAAAACCTAAAGGGAAAGACCTAGCACCAAATCCAATTTGCCATCTGATCTAACTTCTGGAGGCAGTCAAAATGAGCCTTAGAATTCTTCCCTACCTTATTCCTGTGCTGAGATACAGGCTGCTCCAACCTGCTGTAAAATGCTTGATTTCGAGAGTGAGCGAAACTAATGAAAACATTGTTGGGGTAAAACCTAAAGGGAAAGACCTAGCACCAAATCCAATTTGCCATCTGATCTAACTTCTGGAGGCAGTCAAAATGAGCCTTAGAATTCTTCCCTACCTTATTCCTGTGCTGAGATACAGGCTGCTCCAACCTGCTGTAAAATGCTTGATTTCGAGAGTGAGCGAAACTAATGAAAACATTGTTGGGGTAAAACCTAAAGGGAAAGACCTAGCACCAAATCCAATTTGCCATCTGATCTAACTTCTGGAGGCAGTCAAAATGAGCCTTAGAATTCTTCCCTACCTTATTCCTGTGCTGAGATACAGGCTGCTCCAACCTGCTGTAAAATGCTTGATTTCGAGAGTGAGCGAAACTAATGAAAACATTGTTGGGGTAAAACCTAAAGGGAAAGACCTAGCACCAAATCCAATTTGCCATCTGATCTAACTTCTGGAGGCAGTCAAAATGAGCCTTTGAATTCTTCCCTACCCTTATTCCTGTGCTGAGATACAGGCTGCTCCAACCTGCTGTAAAATGCTTGATTTCGAGAGTGAGCGAAACTAATGAAAACATTGTTGGGGTAAAAACCTAAAGGGAAAGACCTAGCACCAAATCCAATTTGCCATCTGATCTAACTTCTGGAGGCAGTCAAAATGAGCCTTTGAATTCTTCCCTACCTTATTCCTGTGCTGAGATACAGGCTGCTCCAACCTGCTGTAAAATGCTTGATTTCGAGAGTGAGCGAAACTAATGAAAACATTGTTGGGGTAAAACCTAAAGGGAAAGACCTAGCACCAAATCCAATTTGCCATCTGATCTAACTTCTGGAGGCAGTCAAAATGATCCTTAGAATTCTTCCCTACCTTATTCCTGTGCTGAGATACAGGCTGCTCCAACCTGCTGTAAAATGCTTGATTTCGAGAGTGAGCGAAACTAATGAAAAACATTGTTGGGGTAAAACCTAAAGGGAAAGACCTAGCACCAAATCCAATTTGCCATCTGATCTAACTTCTGGAGGCAGTCAAAAATGAGCTTAGAATTCTTCCCTACCTTATTCCTGTGCTGAGATACAGGCTGCTCCAACCTGCTGTAAAATGCTTGATTTCGAGAGTGAGCGAAACTAATGAAAACATTGTTGGGGTAAAACCTAAAGGGAAAGACCTAGCACCAAATCCAATTTGCCATCTGATCTAACTTCTGGAGGCAGTCAAAATGAGCCTTAGAATTCTTCCCTACCTTATTCCTGTGCTGAGATACAGGCTGCTCCAACCTGCTGTAAAATGCTTGATTTCGAGAGTGAGCGAAACTAATGAAAACATTGTTGGGGTAAAACCTAAAGGGAAAGACCTAGCACCAAATCCAATTTGCCATCTGATCTAACTTCTGGAGGCAGTCAAAATGAGCCTTAGAATTCTTCCCTACCTTATTCCTGTGCTGAGATACAGGCTGCTCCAACTGCTGTAAAATGCTTGATTTCGAGAGTGAGCGAAACTAATGAAAACATTGTTGGGGTAAAACCTAAAGGGAAAGACCTAGCACCAAATCCAATTTGCCATCTGATCTAACTTCTGGAGGCAGTCAAAATGAGCCTTAGAATTCTTCCCTACCTTATTCCTGTGCTGAGATACAGGCTGCTCCAACCTGCTGTAAAATGCTTGATTTCAAGAGTGAGCGAAACTAATGAAAACATTGTTGGGGTAAAACCTAAAGGGAAAGACCTAGCACCAAATCCAATTTGCCATCTGATCTAACTTCTGGAGGCAGTCAAAATGAGCCTTAGAATTCTTCCCTACCTTATTCCTGTGCTGAGATACAGGCCTGCTCCAACCTGCTGTAAAATGCTTGATTTCGAGAGTGAGCGAAAACTAATGAAAACATTGTTGGGGTAAAACCTAAAGGGAAAGACCTAGCACCAAATCCAATTTGCCATCTGATCTAACTTCTGGAGGCAGTCAAAATGAGCCTTAGAATTCTTCCCTACCTTATTCCTGTGCTGAGATACAGGCTGCTCCAACCTGCTGTAAAATGCTTGATTTCGAGAGTGAGCGAAACTAATGAAAACATTGTTGGGGTAAAACCTAAAGGGAAAGACCTAGCACCAAATCCAATTTGCCATCTGATCTAACTTCTGGAGGCAGTCAAAATGAGCCTTAGAATTCTTCCCTACCTTATTCCTGTGCTGAGATACAGGCTGCTCCAACCTGCTGTAAAATGCTTGATTTCGAGAGTGAGCGAAACTAATGAAAACATTGTTGGGGTAAAACCTAAAGGGAAAGACCTAGCACCAAATCCAATTTGCCATCTGATCTAACTCTGGAGGCAGTCAAAATGAGCCTTAGAATTCTTCCCTACCTTATTCCTGTGCTGAGATACAGGCTGCTCCCAACCTGCTGTAAAATGCTTGATTTCGAGAGTGAGCGAAACTAATGAAAACATTGTTGGGGTAAAACCTAAGGAAAGACCTAGCACCAAATCCAATTTGCCATCTGATCTAACTTCTGGAGGCAGTCAAAATGAGCCTTAGAATTCTTCCCTACCTTATTCCTGTGCTGAGATACAGGCTGCTCCAACCTGCTGTAAAATTGCTTGATTTCGAGAGTGAGCGAAACTAATTGAAAACATTGTTGGGGTAAAAACCTAAAGGGAAAGACCTAGCACCAAATCCAATTTGCCATCTGATCTAACTTCTGGAGGCAGTCAAAATGAGCCTTAGAATTCTTCCCTACCTTATTCCTGTGCTGAGAATACAGGCTGCCTCCAACCTGCTGTAAAATGCTTGATTTCGAGAGTGAGCGAAACTAATGAAAACATTGTTGGGGTAAAACCTAAAGGGAAAGACCTAGCACCAAATCCAATTTGCCATCTGATCTAACTTCTGGAGGCAGTCAAAATGAGCCTTAGAATTCTTCCCTACCTTATTCCTGTGCTGAGATACAGGCTGCTCCAACCTCCTGTAAAATGCTTGATTTCGAGAGTGAGCGAAACTAATGAAAACATTGTTGGGGTAAAACCTAAAGGGAAAGACCTAGCACCAAATCCAATTTGCCATCTGATCTAACTTCTGGAGCAGTCAAAATGAGCCTTAGAATCTTCCCTACTTATTCCTGTGCTGAGATACAGGCTGCTCCAACCTGCTGTAAAATGCTTGATTTCGAGAGTGAGCGAAACTAATGAAAACATTGTTGGGGTAAAACCTAAAGGGAAAGACCTAGCACCAAATCCAATTTGCCATCTGATCTAACTTCTGGAGGCAGTCAAAATGAGCCTTAGAATTCTTCCCTACCTTATTCCTGTGCTGAGATACAGGCTGCTCCAACCTGCTGTAAAATGCTTGATTTCGAGAGTGAGCGAAACTAATGAAAACATTGTTGGGGTAAAACCTAAAGGGAAAGACCTAGCACCAAATCCAATTTGCCATCTGATCTAACTTCTGGAGGCAGTCAAAATGAGCCTTAGAATTCTTCCCTACCTTATTCCTGTGCTGAGATACAGGCTGCTCCAACCTGCTGTAAAATGCTTGATTTCGAGAGTGAGCGAAACTAATGAAAACATTGTTGGGGTAAAACCTAAAGGGAAAGACCTAGCACCAAATCCAATTTGCCATCTGATCTAACTTCTGGAGGCAGTCAAAATGAGCCTTTGAATTCTTCCCTACCTTATCCTGTGCTGAGATACAGGCTGCTCCAACCTGCTGTAAAATTGCTTGATTTCGAGAGTGAGCGAAACTAATGAAAACATTGTTGGGGTAAAACCTAAAGGGAAAGACCTAGCACCAAATCCAATTTGCCATCTGATCTAACTTCTGGAGGCAGTCAAAATGAGCCTTTGAATTCTTCCCTACCTTATTCCTGTGCTGAGATACAGGCTGCTCCAACCTGCTGTAAAATGCTTGATTTCGAGAGTGAGCGAAACTAATGAAAACATTGTTGGGGTAAAACCTAAAGGGAAAGACCTAGCACCAAATCCAATTTGCCATCTGATCTAACTTCTGGAGGCAGTCAAAATGAGCCTTAGAATTCTTCCCTACCTTATTCCTGTGCTGAGATACAGGCTGCTCCAACCTGCTGTAAAATGCTTGATTTCGAGAGTGAGCGAAACTAATGAAAAACATTGTTGGGGTAAAAACCTAAAGGGAAAGACCTAGCACCAAATCCAATTTGCCATCTGATCTAACTTCTGGAGGCAGTCAAAATGAGCATTTGAATTCTTCCCTACCTTATTCCTGTGCTGAGATACAGGCTGCTCCAACCTGCTGTAAAATGCTTGATTTCGAGAGTGAGCGAAACTAATGAAAACATTGTTGGGGTAAAACCTAAAGGGAAAGACCTAGCACCAAATCCAATTTGCCATCTGATCTAACTTCTGGGGGAGCAGATCA
>NW_027143324.1:0-66220 GCF_026170545.1 Melanerpes formicivorus
TCTGGAGGCAGTCAAAATGAGCCTTAGAATTCTTCCCTACCTTATTCCTGTGCTGAGATACAGGCTGCTCCAACCTGCTGTAAAATGCTTGATTTCGAGAGTGAGCGAAACTAATGAAAACATTGTTGGGGTAAAACCTAAAGGGAAAGACCTAGCACCAAATCCAATTTGCCATCTGATCTAACTTCTGGAGGCAGTCAAAATGAGCCTTAGAATTCTTCCCTACCTTATTCCTGTGCTGAGATACAGGCTGCTCCAACCTGCTGTAAAATGCTTGATTTCGAGAGTGAGTGAAACTAATGAAAACATTGTTGGGGTAAAACCTAAAGGGAAAGACCTAGCACCAAATCCAATTTGCCATCTGATCTAACTTCTGGAGGCAGTCAAAATGATCCTTAGAATTCTTCCCTACCTTATTCCTGTGCTGAGATACAGGCTGCTCCAACCTGCTGTAAAATGCTTGATTTCGAGAGTGAGCGAAACTAATGAAAACATTGTTGGGGTAAAACCTAAAGGGAAAGACCTAGCACCAAATCCAATTTGCCATCTGATCTAACTTCTGGAGGCAGTCAAAATGAGCCTTAGAATTCTTCCCTACCTTATTCCTGTGCTGAGATACAGGCTGCTCCAACCTGCTGTAAAATGCTTGATTTCGAGAGTGAGCGAAACTAATGAAAACATTGTTGGGGTAAAACCTAAAGGGAAAGACCTAGCACCAAATCCAATTTGCCATCTGATCTAACTTCTGGAGGCAGTCAAAATGAGCCTTAGAATTCTTCCCTACCTTATTCCTGTGCTGAGATACAGGCTGCTCCAACCTGCTGTAAAATGCTTGATTTCGAGAGTGAGCGAAACTAATGAAAACATTGTTGGGGTAAAACCTAAAGGGAAAGACCTAGCACCAAATCCAATTTGCCATCTGATCTAACTTCTGGAGGCAGTCAAAATGAGCCTTTGAATTCTTCCCTACCTTATTCCTGTGCTGAGATAGAGGCTGCTCCAACCTGCTGTAAAATGCTTGATTTCGAGAGTGAGCGAAACTAATGAAAACATTGTTGGGGTAAAACCTAAAGGGAAAGACCTAGCACCAAATCCAATTTGCCATCTGATCTAACTTCTGGAGGCAGTCAAAATGAGCCTTAGAATTCTTCCCTACCTTATTCCTGTGCTGAGATACAGGCTGCTCCAACCTGCTGTAAAATGCTTGATTTCGAGAGTGAGCGAAACTAATGAAAACATTGTTGGGGTAAAACCTAAAGGGAAAGACCTAGCACCAAATCCAATTTGCCATCTGATCTAACTTCTGGAGGCAGTCAAAATGAGCCTTTGAATTCTTCCCTACCTTATTCCTGTGCTGAGATACAGGCTGCTCCAACCTGCTGTAAAATGCTTGATTTCGAGAGTGAGCGAAACTAATGAAAACATTGTTGGGGTAAAACCTAAAGGGAAAGACCTAGCACCAAATCCAATTTGCCATCTGATCTAACTTCTGGAGGCAGTCAAAATGAGCCTTAGAATTCTTCCCTACCTTATTCCTGTGCTGAGATACAGGCTGCTCCAACCTGCTGTAAAATGCTTGATTTCGAGAGTGAGCGAAACTAATGAAAACATTGTTGGGGTAAAACCTAAAGGGAAAGACCTAGCACCAAATCCAATTTGCCATCTGATCTAACTTCTGGAGGCAGTCAAAATGAGCATTTGAATTCTTCCCTACCTTATTCCTGTGCTGAGATACAGGCTGCTCCAACCTGCTGTAAAATGCTTGATTTCGAGAGTGAGCGAAACTAATGAAAACATTGTTGGGGTAAAACCTAAAGGGAAAGACCTAGCACCAAATCCAATTTGCCATCTGATCTAACTTCTGGAGGCAGTCAAAATGAGCATTTGAATTCTTCCCTACCTTATTCCTGTGCTGAGATACAGGCTGCTCCAACCTGCTGTAAAATGCTTGATTTCGAGAGTGAGCGAAACTAATGAAAACATTGTTGGGGTAAAACCTAAAGGGAAAGACCTAGCACCAAATCCAATTTGCCATCTGATCTAACTTCTGGAGGCAGTCAAAATGAGCCTTAGAATTCTTCCCTACCTTATTCCTGTGCTGAGATACAGGCTGCTCCAACCTGCTGTAAAATGCTTGATTTCGAGAGTGAGCGAAACTAATGAAAACATTGTTGGGGTAAAACCTAAAGGGAAAGACCTAGCACCAAATCCAATTTGCCATCTGATCTAACTTCTGGAGGCAGTCAAAATGAGCCTTAGAATTCTTCCCTACCTTATTCCTGTGCTGAGATACAGGCTGCTCCAACCTGCTGTAAAATGCTTGATTTCGAGAGTGAGCGAAACTAATGAAAACATTGTTGGGGTAAAACCTAAAGGGAAAGACCTAGCACCAAATCCAATTTGCCATCTGATCTAACTTCTGGAGGCAGTCAAAATGAGCCTTAGAATTCTTCCCTACCTTATTCCTGTGCTGAGATACAGGCTGCTCCAACCTGCTGTAAAATGCTTGATTTCGAGAGTGAGCGAAACTAATGAAAACATTGTTGGGGTAAAACCTAAAGGGAAAGACCTAGCACCAAATCCAATTTGCCATCTGATCTAACTTCTGGAGGCAGTCAAAATGAGCCTTAGAATTCTTCCCTACCTTATTCCTGTGCTGAGATACAGGCTGCTCCAACCTGCTGTAAAATGCTTGATTTCGAGAGTGAGCGAAACTAATGAAAACATTGTTGGGGTAAAACCTAAAGGGAAAGACCTAGCACCAAATCCAATTTGCCATCTGATCTAACTTCTGGAGGCAGTCAAAATGATCCTTAGAATTCTTCCCTACCTTATTCCTGTGCTGAGATACAGGCTGCTCCAACCTGCTGTAAAATGCTTGATTTCGAGAGTGAGCGAAACTAATGAAAACATTGTTGGGGTAAAACCTAAAGGGAAAGACCTAGCACCAAATCCAATTTGCCATCTGATCTAACTTCTGGAGGCAGTCAAAATGAGCCTTAGAATTCTTCCCTACCTTATTCCTGTGCTGAGATACAGGCTGCTCCAACCTGCTGTAAAATGCTTGATTTCGAGAGTGAGCGAAACTAATGAAAACATTGTTGGGGTAAAACCTAAAGGGAAAGACCTAGCACCAAATCCAATTTGCCATCTGATCTAACTTCTGGAGGCAGTCAAAATGAGCATTTGAATTCTTCCCTACCTTATTCCTGTGCTGAGATACAGGCTGCTCCAACCTGCTGTAAAATGCTTGATTTCGAGAGTGAGCGAAACTAATGAAAACATTGTTGGGGTAAAACCTAAAGGGAAAGACCTAGCACCAAATCCAATTTGCCATCTGATCTAACTTCTGGAGGCAGTCAAAATGAGCCTTAGAATTCTTCCCTACCTTATTCCTGTGCTGAGATACAGGCTGCTCCAACCTGCTGTAAAATGCTTGATTTCGAGAGTGAGCGAAACTAATGAAAACATTGTTGGGGTAAAACCTAAAGGGAAAGACCTAGCACCAAATCCAATTTGCCATCTGATCTAACTTCTGGAGGCAGTCAAAATGAGCCTTAGAATTCTTCCCTACCTTATTCCTGTGCTGAGATACAGGCTGCTCCAACCTGCTGTAAAATGCTTGATTTCGAGAGTGAGCGAAACTAATGAAAACATTGTTGGGGTAAAACCTAAAGGGAAAGACCTAGCACCAAATCCAATTTGCCATCTGATCTAACTTCTGGAGGCAGTCAAAATGAGCCTTAGAATTCTTCCCTACCTTATTCCTGTGCTGAGATACAGGCTGCTCCAACCTGCTGTAAAATGCTTGATTTCGAGAGTGAGCGAAACTAATGAAAACATTGTTGGGGTAAAACCTAAAGGGAAAGACCTAGCACCAAATCCAATTTGCCATCTGATCTAACTTCTGGAGGCAGTCAAAATGAGCCTTAGAATTCTTCCCTACCTTATTCCTGTGCTGAGATACAGGCTGCTCCAACCTGCTGTAAAATGCTTGATTTCGAGAGTGAGCGAAACTAATGAAAACATTGTTGGGGTAAAACCTAAAGGGAAAAGACCTAGCACCAAATCCAATTTGCCATCTGATCTAACTTCTGGAGGCAGTCAAAATGAGCCTTAGAATTCTTCCCTACCTTATTCCTGTGCTGAGATACAGGCTGCTCCAACCTGCTGTAAAATGCTTGATTTCGAGAGGGAGCGAAACTAATGAAAACATTGTTGGGGTAAAACCTAAAGGGAAAGACCTAGCACCAAATCCAATTTGCCATCTGATCTAACTTCTGGAGGCAGTCAAAATGAGCCTTAGAATTCTTCCCTACCTTATTCCTGTGCTGAGATACAGGCTGCTCCAACCTGCTGTAAAATGCTTGATTTCGAGAGTGAGCGAAACTAATGAAAACATTGTTGGGGTAAAACCTAAAGGGAAAGACCTAGCACCAAATCCAATTTGCCATCTGATCTAACTTCTGGAGGCAGTCAAAATGAGCCTTAGAATTCTTCCCTACCTTATTCCTGTGCTGAGATACAGGCTGCTCCAACCTGCTGTAAAATGCTTGATTTCGAGAGTGAGCGAAACTAATGAAAACATTGTTGGGGTAAAACCTAAAGGGAAAGACCTAGCACCAAATCCAATTTGCCATCTGATCTAACTTCTGGAGGCAGTCAAAATGATCCTTAGAATTCTTCCCTACCTTATTCCTGTGCTGAGATACAGGCTGCTCCAACCTGCTGTAAAATGCTTGATTTCGAGAGTGAGCGAAACTAATGAAAACATTGTTGGGGTAAAACCTAAAGGGAAAGACCTAGCACCAAATCCAATTTGCCATCTGATCTAACTTCTGGAGGCAATCAAAATGAGCCTTAGAATTCTTCCCTACCTTATTCCTGTGCTGAGATACAGGCTGCTCCAACCTGCTGTAAAATGCTTGATTTCGAGAGTGAGCGAAACTAATGAAAACATTGTTGGGGTAAAACCTAAAGGGAAAGACCTAGCACCAAATCCAATTTGCCATCTGATCTAACTTCTGGAGGCAGTCAAAATGAGCCTTAGAATTCTTCCCTACCTTATTCCTGTGCTGAGATACAGGCTGCTCCAACCTGCTGTAAAATGCTTGATTTCGAGAGTGAGCGAAACTAATGAAAACATTGTTGGGGTAAAACCTAAAGGGAAAGACCTAGCACCAAATCCAATTTGCCATCTGATCTAACTTCTGGAGGCAGTCAAAATGAGCCTTTGAATTCTTCCCTACCTTATTCCTGTGCTGAGATAGAGGCTGCTCCAACCTGCTGTAAAATGCTTGATTTCGAGAGTGAGCGAAACTAATGAAAACATTGTTGGGGTAAAACCTAAAGGGAAAGACCTAGCACCAAATCCAATTTGCCATCTGATCTAACTTCTGGAGGCAGTCAAAATGAGCCTTAGAATTCTTCCCTACCTTATTCCTGTGCTGAGATACAGGCTGCTCCAACCTGCTGTAAAATGCTTGATTTCGAGAGTGAGCGAAACTAATGAAAACATTGTTGGGGTAAAACCTAAAGGGAAAGACCTAGCACCAAATCCAATTTGCCATCTGATCTAACTTCTGGAGGCAGTCAAAATGAGCCTTAGAATTCTTCCCTACCTTATTCCTGTGCTGAGATACAGGCTGCTCCAACCTGCTGTAAAATGCTTGATTTCGAGAGTGAGTGAAACTAATGAAAACATTGTTGGGGTAAAACCTAAAGGGAAAGACCTAGCACCAAATCCAATTTGCCATCTGATCTAACTTCTGGAGGCAGTCAAAATGATCCTTAGAATTCTTCCCTACCTTATTCCTGTGCTGAGATACAGGCTGCTCCAACCTGCTGTAAAATGCTTGATTTCGAGAGTGAGCGAAACTAATGAAAACATTGTTGGGGTAAAACCTAAAGGGAAAGACCTAGCACCAAATCCAATTTGCCATCTGATCTAACTTCTGGAGGCAGTCAAAATGAGCCTTAGAATTCTTCCCTACCTTATTCCTGTGCTGAGATACAGGCTGCTCCAACCTGCTGTAAAATGCTTGATTTCGAGAGTGAGCGAAACTAATGAAAACATTGTTGGGGTAAAACCTAAAGGGAAAGACCTAGCACCAAATCCAATTTGCCATCTGATCTAACTTCTGGAGGCAGTCAAAATGAGCCTTAGAATTCTTCCCTACCTTATTCCTGTGCTGAGATACAGGCTGCTCCAACCTGCTGTAAAATGCTTGATTTCGAGAGTGAGCGAAACTAATGAAAACATTGTTGGGGTAAAACCTAAAGGGAAAGACCTAGCACCAAATCCAATTTGCCATCTGATCTAACTTCTGGAGGCAGTCAAAATGAGCCTTTGAATTCTTCCCTACCTTATTCCTGTGCTGAGATAGAGGCTGCTCCAACCTGCTGTAAAATGCTTGATTTCGAGAGTGAGCGAAACTAATGAAAACATTGTTGGGGTAAAACCTAAAGGGAAAGACCTAGCACCAAATCCAATTTGCCATCTGATCTAACTTCTGGAGGCAGTCAAAATGAGCCTTAGAATTCTTCCCTACCTTATTCCTGTGCTGAGATACAGGCTGCTCCAACCTGCTGTAAAATGCTTGATTTCGAGAGTGAGCGAAACTAATGAAAACATTGTTGGGGTAAAACCTAAAGGGAAAGACCTAGCACCAAATCCAATTTGCCATCTGATCTAACTTCTGGAGGCAGTCAAAATGAGCCTTTGAATTCTTCCCTACCTTATTCCTGTGCTGAGATACAGGCTGCTCCAACCTGCTGTAAAATGCTTGATTTCGAGAGTGAGCGAAACTAATGAAAACATTGTTGGGGTAAAACCTAAAGGGAAAGACCTAGCACCAAATCCAATTTGCCATCTGATCTAACTTCTGGAGGCAGTCAAAATGAGCCTTAGAATTCTTCCCTACCTTATTCCTGTGCTGAGATACAGGCTGCTCCAACCTGCTGTAAAATGCTTGATTTCGAGAGTGAGCGAAACTAATGAAAACATTGTTGGGGTAAAACCTAAAGGGAAAGACCTAGCACCAAATCCAATTTGCCATCTGATCTAACTTCTGGAGGCAGTCAAAATGAGCATTTGAATTCTTCCCTACCTTATTCCTGTGCTGAGATACAGGCTGCTCCAACCTGCTGTAAAATGCTTGATTTCGAGAGTGAGCGAAACTAATGAAAACATTGTTGGGGTAAAACCTAAAGGGAAAGACCTAGCACCAAATCCAATTTGCCATCTGATCTAACTTCTGGAGGCAGTCAAAATGAGCATTTGAATTCTTCCCTACCTTATTCCTGTGCTGAGATACAGGCTGCTCCAACCTGCTGTAAAATGCTTGATTTCGAGAGTGAGCGAAACTAATGAAAACATTGTTGGGGTAAAACCTAAAGGGAAAGACCTAGCACCAAATCCAATTTGCCATCTGATCTAACTTCTGGAGGCAGTCAAAATGAGCCTTAGAATTCTTCCCTACCTTATTCCTGTGCTGAGATACAGGCTGCTCCAACCTGCTGTAAAATGCTTGATTTCGAGAGTGAGCGAAACTAATGAAAACATTGTTGGGGTAAAACCTAAAGGGAAAGACCTAGCACCAAATCCAATTTGCCATCTGATCTAACTTCTGGAGGCAGTCAAAATGATCCTTAGAATTCTTCCCTACCTTATTCCTGTGCTGAGATACAGGCTGCTCCAACCTGCTGTAAAATGCTTGATTTCGAGAGTGAGCGAAACTAATGAAAACATTGTTGGGGTAAAACCTAAAGGGAAAGACCTAGCACCAAATCCAATTTGCCATCTGATCTAACTTCTGGAGGCAGTCAAAATGAGCCTTAGAATTCTTCCCTACCTTATTCCTGTGCTGAGATACAGGCTGCTCCAACCTGCTGTAAAATGCTTGATTTCGAGAGTGAGCGAAACTAATGAAAACATTGTTGGGGTAAAACCTAAAGGGAAAGACCTAGCACCAAATCCAATTTGCCATCTGATCTAACTTCTGGAGGCAGTCAAAATGAGCCTTAGAATTCTTCCCTACCTTATTCCTGTGCTGAGATACAGGCTGCTCCAACCTGCTGTAAAATGCTTGATTTCGAGAGTGAGCGAAACTAATGAAAACATTGTTGGGGTAAAACCTAAAGGGAAAGACCTAGCACCAAATCCAATTTGCCATCTGATCTAACTTCTGGAGGCAGTCAAAATGAGCCTTAGAATTCTTCCCTACCTTATTCCTGTGCTGAGATACAGGCTGCTCCAACCTGCTGTAAAATGCTTGATTTCGAGAGTGAGCGAAACTAATGAAAACATTGTTGGGGTAAAACCTAAAGGGAAAGACCTAGCACCAAATCCAATTTGCCATCTGATCTAACTTCTGGAGGCAGTCAAAATGATCCTTAGAATTCTTCCCTACCTTATTCCTGTGCTGAGATACAGGCTGCTCCAACCTGCTGTAAAATGCTTGATTTCGAGAGTGAGCGAAACTAATGAAAACATTGTTGGGGTAAAACCTAAAGGGAAAGACCTAGCACCAAATCCAATTTGCCATCTGATCTAACTTCTGGAGGCAGTCAAAATGAGCCTTAGAATTCTTCCCTACCTTATTCCTGTGCTGAGATACAGGCTGCTCCAACCTGCTGTAAAATGCTTGATTTCGAGAGTGAGCGAAACTAATGAAAACATTGTTGGGGTAAAACCTAAAGGGAAAGACCTAGCACCAAATCCAATTTGCCATCTGATCTAACTTCTGGAGGCAGTCAAAATGAGCATTTGAATTCTTCCCTACCTTATTCCTGTGCTGAGATACAGGCTGCTCCAACCTGCTGTAAAATGCTTGATTTCGAGAGTGAGCGAAACTAATGAAAACATTGTTGGGGTAAAACCTAAAGGGAAAGACCTAGCACCAAATCCAATTTGCCATCTGATCTAACTTCTGGAGGCAGTCAAAATGAGCCTTAGAATTCTTCCCTACCTTATTCCTGTGCTGAGATACAGGCTGCTCCAACCTGCTGTAAAATGCTTGATTTCGAGAGTGAGCGAAACTAATGAAAACATTGTTGGGGTAAAACCTAAAGGGAAAGACCTAGCACCAAATCCAATTTGCCATCTGATCTAACTTCTGGAGGCAGTCAAAATGAGCCTTAGAATTCTTCCCTACCTTATTCCTGTGCTGAGATACAGGCTGCTCCAACCTGCTGTAAAATGCTTGATTTCGAGAGTGAGCGAAACTAATGAAAACATTGTTGGGGTAAAACCTAAAGGGAAAGACCTAGCACCAAATCCAATTTGCCATCTGATCTAACTTCTGGAGGCAGTCAAAATGAGCCTTAGAATTCTTCCCTACCTTATTCCTGTGCTGAGATACAGGCTGCTCCAACCTGCTGTAAAATGCTTGATTTCGAGAGTGAGCGAAACTAATGAAAACATTGTTGGGGTAAAACCTAAAGGGAAAGACCTAGCACCAAATCCAATTTGCCATCTGATCTAACTTCTGGAGGCAGTCAAAATGAGCCTTAGAATTCTTCCCTACCTTATTCCTGTGCTGAGATACAGGCTGCTCCAACCTGCTGTAAAATGCTTGATTTCGAGAGTGAGCGAAACTAATGAAAACATTGTTGGGGTAAAACCTAAAGGGAAAGACCTAGCACCAAATCCAATTTGCCATCTGATCTAACTTCTGGAGGCAGTCAAAATGAGCCTTAGAATTCTTCCCTACCTTATTCCTGTGCTGAGATACAGGCTGCTCCAACCTGCTGTAAAATGCTTGATTTCGAGAGGGAGCGAAACTAATGAAAACATTGTTGGGGTAAAACCTAAAGGGAAAGACCTAGCACCAAATCCAATTTGCCATCTGATCTAACTTCTGGAGGCAGTCAAAATGAGCCTTAGAATTCTTCCCTACCTTATTCCTGTGCTGAGATACAGGCTGCTCCAACCTGCTGTAAAATGCTTGATTTCGAGAGTGAGCGAAACTAATGAAAACATTGTTGGGGTAAAACCTAAAGGGAAAGACCTAGCACCAAATCCAATTTGCCATCTGATCTAACTTCTGGAGGCAGTCAAAATGAGCCTTAGAATTCTTCCCTACCTTATTCCTGTGCTGAGATACAGGCTGCTCCAACCTGCTGTAAAATGCTTGATTTCGAGAGTGAGCGAAACTAATGAAAACATTGTTGGGGTAAAACCTAAAGGGAAAGACCTAGCACCAAATCCAATTTGCCATCTGATCTAACTTCTGGAGGCAGTCAAAATGATCCTTAGAATTCTTCCCTACCTTATTCCTGTGCTGAGATACAGGCTGCTCCAACCTGCTGTAAAATGCTTGATTTCGAGAGTGAGCGAAACTAATGAAAACATTGTTGGGGTAAAACCTAAAGGGAAAGACCTAGCACCAAATCCAATTTGCCATCTGATCTAACTTCTGGAGGCAATCAAAATGAGCCTTAGAATTCTTCCTACCTTATTCCTGTGCTGAGATACAGGCTGCTCCAACCTGCTGTAAAATGCTTGATTTCGAGAGTGAGCGAAACTAATGAAAACATTGTTGGGGTAAAACCTAAAGGGAAAGACCTAGCACCAAATCCAATTTGCCATCTGATCTAACTTCTGGAGGCAGTCAAAATGAGCCTTAGAATTCTTCCCTACCTTATTCCTGTGCTGAGATACAGGCTGCTCCAACCTGCTGTAAAATGCTTGATTTCGAGAGTGAGCGAAACTAATGAAAACATTGTTGGGGTAAAACCTAAAGGGAAAGACCTAGCACCAAATCCAATTTGCCATCTGATCTAACTTCTGGAGGCAGTCAAAATGAGCCTTAGAATTCTTCCCTACCTTATTCCTGTGCTGAGATACAGGCTGCTCCAACCTGCTGTAAAATGCTTGATTTCGAGAGTGAGCGAAACTAATGAAAACATTGTTGGGGTAAAACCTAAAGGGAAAGACCTAGCACCAAATCCAATTTGCCATCTGATCTAACCTCTGGAGGAGCCTTAGAATTCTTCCCTACCTTATTCCTGTGCTGAGATACAGGCTGCTCCAACCTGCTGTAAAATGCTTGATTTCGAGAGTGAGCGAAACTAATGAAAACATTGTTGGGGTAAAACCTAAAGGGAAAGACCTAGCACCAAATCCAATTTGCCATCTGATCTAACTTCTGGAGGCAGTCAAAATGAGCCTTAGAATTCTTCCCTACCTTATTCCTGTGCTGAGATACAGGCTGCTCCAACCTGCTGTAAAATGCTTGATTTCGAGAGTGAGCGAAACTAATGAAAACATTGTTGGGGTAAAAACCTAAAGGGAAAGACCTAGCACCAAATCCAATTTGCCATCTGATCTAACTTCTGGAGGCAGTCAAAATGAGCCCTTAGAATTCTTCCCTACCTTATTCCTGTGCTGAGATACAGGCTGCTCCAACCTGCTGTAAAATGCTTGATTTCGAGAGTGAGCGAAACTAATGAAAACATTGTTGGGGTAAAACCTAAAGGGAAAGACCTAGCACCAAAATCCAATTTGCCATCTGATCTAACTTCTGGAGGCAGTCAAAATGAGCCTTAGAATTCTTCCCTACCTTATTCCTGTGCTGAGATACAGGCTGCTCCAACCTGCTGTAAAATGCTTGATTTCGAGAGTGAGCGAAACTAATGAAAACATTGTTGGGGTAAAACCTAAAGGGAAAGACCTAGCACCAAATCCAATTTGCCATCTGATCTAACTTCTGGAGGCAGTCAAAATGAGCCTTAGAATTCTTCCCTACCTTATTCCTGTGCTGAGATACAGGCTGCTCCAACCTGCTGTAAAATGCTTGATTTCGAGAGTGAGCGAAACTAATGAAAACATTGTTGGGGTAAAACCTAAAGGGAAAGACCTAGCACCAAATCCAATTTGCCATCTGATCTAACTTCTGGAGGCAGTCAAAATGAGCCTTAGAATTCTTCCCTACCTTATTCCTGTGCTGAGATACAGGCTGCTCCAACCTGCTGTAAAATGCTTGATTTCGAGAGTGAGCGAAACTAATGAAAACATTGTTGGGGTAAAACCTAAAGGGAAAGACCTAGCACCAAATCCAATTTGCCATCTGATCTAACTTCTGGAGGCAGTCAAAATGAGCCTTAGAATTCTTCCCTACCTTATTCCTGTGCTGAGATACAGGCTGCTCCAACCTGCTGTAAAATGCTTGATTTCGAGAGTGAGCGAAACTAATGAAAACATTGTTGGGGTAAAACCTAAAGGGAAAGACCTAGCACCAAATCCAATTTGCCATCTGATCTAACTTCTGGAGGCAGTCAAAATGAGCCTTAGAATTCTTCCCTACCTTATTCCTGTGCTGAGATACAGGCTGCTCCAACCTGCTGTAAAATGCTTGATTTCGAGAGTGAGCGAAACTAATGAAAACATTGTTGGGGTAAAACCTAAAGGGAAAGACCTAGCACCAAATCCAATTTGCCATCTGATCTAACTTCTGGAGGCAGTCAAAATGAGCCTTAGAATTCTTCCCTACCTTATTCCTGTGCTGAGATACAGGCTGCTCCAACCTGCTGTAAAATGCTTGATTTCGAGAGGGAGCGAAACTAATGAAAACATTGTTGGGGTAAAACCTAAAGGGAAAGACCTAGCACCAAATCCAATTTGCCATCTGATCTAACTTCTGGAGGCAGTCAAAATGAGCCTTAGAATTCTTCCCTACCTTATTCCTGTGCTGAGATACAGGCTGCTCCAACCTGCTGTAAAATGCTTGATTTCGAGAGTGAGCGAAACTAATGAAAACATTGTTGGGGTAAAACCTAAAGGGAAAGACCTAGCACCAAATCCAATTTGCCATCTGATCTAACTTCTGGAGGCAGTCAAAATGAGCCTTAGAATTCTTCCCTACCTTATTCCTGTGCTGAGATACAGGCTGCTCCAACCTGCTGTAAAATGCTTGATTTCGAGAGTGAGCGAAACTAATGAAAACATTGTTGGGGTAAAACCTAAAGGGAAAGACCTAGCACCAAATCCAATTTGCCATCTGATCTAACTTCTGGAGGCAGTCAAAATGAGCCTTAGAATTCTTCCCTACCTTATTCCTGTGCTGAGATACAGGCTGCTCCAACCTGCTGTAAAATGCTTGATTTCGAGAGTGAGCGAAACTAATGAAAACATTGTTGGGGTAAAAACCTAAAGGGAAAGACCTAGCACCAAATCCAATTTGCCATCTGATCTAACTTCTGGAGGCAGTCAAAATGAGCCTTAGAATTCTTCCCTACCTTATTCCTGTGCTGAGATACAGGCTGCTCCAACCTGCTGTAAAATGCTTGATTTCGAGAGTGAGCGAAACTAATGAAAACATTGTTGGGGTAAAACCTAAAGGGAAAGACCTAGCACCAAATCCAATTTGCCATCTGATCTAACCTCTGGAGGCAGTCAAAATGAGCCTTAGAATTCTTCCCTACCTTATTCCTGTGCTGAGATACAGGCTGCTCCAACCTGCTGTAAAATGCTTGATTTCGAGAGTGAGCGAAACTAATGAAAACATTGTTGGGGTAAAACCTAAAGGGAAAGACCTAGCACCAAATCCAATTTGCCATCTGATCTAACTTCTGGAGGCAGTCAAAATGAGCCTTAGAATTCTTCCCTACCTTATTCCTGTGCTGAGATACAGGCTGCTCCAACCTGCTGTAAAATGCTTGATTTCGAGAGTGAGCGAAACTAATGAAAACATTGTTGGGGTAAAACCTAAAGGGAAAGACCTAGCACCAAATCCAATTTGCCATCTGATCTAACTTCTGGAGGCAGTCAAAATGAGCCTTAGAATTCTTCCCTACCTTATTCCTGTGCTGAGATACAGGCTGCTCCAACCTGCTGTAAAATGCTTGATTTCGAGAGTGAGCGAAACTAATGAAAACATTGTTGGGGTAAAACCTAAAGGGAAAGACCTAGCACCAAATCCAATTTGCCATCTGATCTAACTTCTGGAGGCAGTCAAAATGAGCCTTAGAATTCTTCCCTACCTTATTCCTGTGCTGAGATACAGGCTGCTCCAACCTGCTGTAAAATGCTTGATTTCGAGAGTGAGCGAAACTAATGAAAACATTGTTGGGGTAAAACCTAAAGGGAAAGACCTAGCACCAAATCCAATTTGCCATCTGATCTAACTTCTGGAGGCAGTCAAAATGAGCCTTAGAATTCTTCCCTACCTTATTCCTGTGCTGAGATACAGGCTGCTCCAACCTGCTGTAAAATGCTTGATTTCGAGAGTGAGCGAAACTAATGAAAACATTGTTGGGGTAAAACCTAAAGGGAAAGACCTAGCACCAAATCCAATTTGCCATCTGATCTAACTTCTGGAGGCAGTCAAAATGAGCCTTAGAATTCTTCCCTACCTTATTCCTGTGCTGAGATACAGGCTGCTCCAACCTGCTGTAAAATGCTTGATTTCGAGAGTGAGCGAAACTAATGAAAACATTGTTGGGGGTAAAACCTAAAGGGAAAGACCTAGCACCAAATCCAATTTGCCATCTGATCTAACTTCTGGAGGCAGTCAAAATGAGCCTTAGAATTCTTCCCTACCTTATTCCTGTGCTGAGATACAGGCTGCTCCAACCTGCTGTAAAATGCTTGATTTCGAGAGGGAGCGAAACTAATGAAAACATTGTTGGGGTAAAACCTAAAGGGAAAGACCTAGCACCAAATCCAATTTGCCATCTGATCTAACTTCTGGAGGCAGTCAAAATGAGCCTTAGAATTCTTCCCTACCTTATTCCTGTGCTGAGATACAGGCTGCTCCAACCTGCTGTAAAA
The DNA here is from genome assembly GCF_026170545.1 of Melanerpes formicivorus. Lineage (NCBI taxonomy): Eukaryota > Metazoa > Chordata > Aves > Piciformes > Picidae > Melanerpes > Melanerpes formicivorus. The sequence goes on from NW_027143324.1 coordinate 14,774, forward strand.
TGCTTGATTTCGAGAGTGAGCGAAACTAATGAAAACATTGTTGGGGTAAAACCTAAAGGGAAAGACCTAGCACCAAATCCAATTTGCCATCTGATCTAACTTCTGGAGGCAGTCAAAATGAGCCTTAGAATTCTTCCCTACCTTATTCCTGTGCTGAGATACAGGCTGCTCCAACCTGCTGTAAAATGCTTGATTTCGAGAGTGAGCGAAACTAATGAAAACATTGTTGGGGTAAAACCTAAAGGGAAAGACCTAGCACCAAATCCAATTTGCCATCTGATCTAACTTCTGGAGGCAGTCAAAATGATCCTTAGAATTCTTCCCTACCTTATTCCTGTGCTGAGATACAGGCTGCTCCAACCTGCTGTAAAATGCTTGATTTCGAGAGTGAGCGAAACTAATGAAAACATTGTTGGGGTAAAACCTAAAGGGAAAGACCTAGCACCAAATCCAATTTGCCATCTGATCTAACTTCTGGAGGCAGTCAAAATGAGCCTTAGAATTCTTCCCTACCTTATTCCTGTGCTGAGATACAGGCTGCTCCAACCTGCTGTAAAATGCTTGATTTCGAGAGTGAGCGAAACTAATGAAAACATTGTTGGGGTAAAACCTAAAGGGAAAGACCTAGCACCAAATCCAATTTGCCATCTGATCTAACTTCTGGAGGCAGTCAAAATGATCCTTAGAATTCTTCCCTACCTTATTCCTGTGCTGAGATACAGGCTGCTCCAACCTGCTGTAAAATGCTTGATTTCGAGAGGTGAGCGAAACTAATGAAAACATTGTTGGGGTAAAACCTAAAGGGAAAGACCTAGCACCAAATCCAATTTGCCATCTGATCTAACTTCTGGAGGCAGTCAAAATGAGCCTTAGAATTCTTCCCTACCTTATTCCTGTGCTGAGATACAGGCTGCTCCAACCTGCTGTAAAATGCTTGATTTCGAGAGTGAGCGAAACTAATGAAAACATTGTTGGGGTAAAACCTAAAGGGAAAGACCTAGCACCAAATCCAATTTGCCATCTGATCTAACTTCTGGAGGCAGTCAAAATGAGCCTTAGAATTCTTCCCTACCTTATTCCTGTGCTGAGATACAGGCTGCTCCAACCTGCTGTAAAATGCTTGATTTCGAGAGTGAGCGAAACTAATGAAAACATTGTTGGGGTAAAACCTAAAGGGAAAGACCTAGCACCAAATCCAATTTGCCATCTGATCTAACTTCTGGAGGCAGTCAAAATGAGCCTTAGAATTCTTCCCTACCTTATTCCTGTGCTGAGATACAGGCTGCTCCAACCTGCTGTAAAATGCTTGATTTCGAGAGTGAGCGAAACTAATGAAAACATTGTTGGGGGTAAAACCTAAAGGGAAAGACCTAGCACCAAATCCAATTTGCCATCTGATCTAACTTCTGGAGGCAGTCAAAATGAGCCTTAGAATTCTTCCCTACCTTATTCCTGTGCTGAGATACAGGCTGCTCCAACCTGCTGTAAAATGCTTGATTTCGAGAAGTGAGCGAAACTAATGAAAACATTGTTGGGGTAAAACCTAAAGGGAAAGACCTAGCACCAAATCCAATTTGCCATCTGATCTAACTTCTGGAGGCAGTCAAAATGAGCCTTAGAATTCTTCCCTACCTTATTCCTGTGCTGAGATACAGGCTGCTCCAACCTGCTGTAAAATGCTTGATTTCGAGAGTGAGCGAAACTAATGAAAACATTGTTGGGGTAAAACCTAAAGGGAAAGACCTAGCACCAAATCCAATTTGCCATCTGATCTAACTTCTGGAGGCAGTCAAAATGAGCCTTAGAATTCTTCCCTACCTTATTCCTGTGCTGAGATACAGGCTGCTCCAACCTGCTGTAAAATGCTTGATTTCGAGAGTGAGCGAAACTAATGAAAACATTGTTGGGGTAAAACCTAAAGGGAAAGACCTAGCACCAAATCCAATTTGCCATCTGATCTAACTTCTGGAGGCAGTCAAAATGAGCCTTAGAATTCTTCCCTACCTTATTCCTGTGCTGAGATACAGGCTGCTCCAACCTGCTGTAAAATGCTTGATTTCGAGAGTGAGCGAAACTAATGAAAACATTGTTGGGGGTACAACCTAAAGGGAAAGACCTAGCACCAAATCCAATTTGCCATCTGATCTAACTTCTGGAGGCAGTCAAAATGAGCCTTAGAATTCTTCCCTACCTTATTCCTGTGCTGAGATACAGGCTGCTCCAACCTGCTGTAAAATGCTTGATTTCGAGAGTGAGCGAAACTAATGAAAACATTGTTGGGGTAAAACCTAAAGGGAAAGACCTAGCACCAAATCCAATTTGCCATCTGATCTAACTTCTGGAGGCAGTCAAAATGAGCCTTAGAATTCTTCCCTACCTTATTCCTGTGCTGAGATACAGGCTGCTCCAACCTGCTGTAAAATGCTTGATTTCGAGAGTGAGCGAAACTAATGAAAACATTGTTGGGGTAAAACCTAAAGGGAAAGACCTAGCACCAAATCCAATCTGCCATCTGATCTAACTTCTGGAGGCAGTCAAAATGAGCCTTAGAATTCTTCCCTACCTTATTCCTGTGCTGAGATACAGGCTGCTCCAACCTGCTGTAAAATGCTTGATTTCGAGAGTGAGCGAAACTAATGAAAACATTGTTGGGGTAAAACCTAAAGGGAAAGACCTAGCACCAAATCCAATTTGCCATCTGATCTAACTTCTGGAGGCAGTCAAAATGAGCCTTTGAATTCTTCCCTACCTTATTCCTGTGCTGAGATACAGGCTGCTCCAACCTGCTGTAAAATGCTTGATTTCGAGAGTGAGCGAAACTAATGAAAACATTGTTGGGGTAAAACCTAAAGGGAAAGACCTAGCACCAAATCCAATTTGCCATCTGATCTAACTTCTGGAGGCAGTCAAAAATGAGCATTTGAATTCTTCCCTACCTAATTCCTGTGCTGAGATACAGGCTGCTCCAACCTGCTGTAAAATGCTTGATTTCGAGAGTGAGCGAAACTAATGAAAACATTGTTGGGGGTAAAACCTAAAGGGAAAGACCTAGCACCAAATCCAATTTGCCATCTGATCTAACTTCTGGAGGGCAGTCAAAATGAGCCTTAGAATTCTTCCCTACCTTATTCCTGTGCTGAGATACAGGCTGCTCCAACCTGCTGTAAAATGCTTGATTTCGAGAGTGAGCGAAACTAATGAAAACATTGTTGGGGTAAAACCTAAAGGGAAAGACCTAGCACCAAATCCAATTTGCCATCTGATCTAACTTCTGGAGGCAGTCAAAATGAGCCTTAGAATTCTTCCCTACCTTATTCCTGTGCTGAGATACAGGCTGCTCCAACCTGCTGTAAAATGCTTGATTTCGAGAGTGAGCGAAACTAATGAAAACATTGTTGGGGTAAAACCTAAAGGGAAAGACCTAGCACCAAATCCAATTTGCCATCTGATCTAACTTCTGGAGGCAGTCAAAATGAGCCTTAGAATTCTTCCCTACCTTATTCCTGTGCTGAGATACAGGCTGCTCCAACCTGCTGTAAAATGCTTGATTTCGAGAGTGAGCGAAACTAATGAAAACATTGTTGGGGTAAAACCTAAAGGGAAAGACCTAGCACCAAATCCAATTTGCCATCTGATCTAACTTCTGGAGGCAGTCAAAATGATCCTTAGAATTCTTCCCTACCTTATTCCTGTGCTGAGATACAGGCTGCTCCAACCTGCTGTAAAATGCTTGATTTCGAGAGTGAGCGAAACTAATGAAAACATTGTTGGGGTAAAACCTAAAGGGAAAGACCTAGCACCAAATCCAATTTGCCATCTGATCTAACTTCTGGAGGCAGTCAAAATGAGCCTTAGAATTCTTCCCTACCTTATTCCTGTGCTGAGATACAGGCTGCTCCAACCTGCTGTAAAATGCTTGATTTCGAGAGTGAGCGAAACTAATGAAAACATTGTTGGGGTAAAACCTAAAGGGAAAGACCTAGCACCAAATCCAATTTGCCATCTGATCTAACTTCTGGAGGCAGTCAAAATGAGCCTTAGAATTCTTCCCTACCTTATTCCTGTGCTGAGATACAGGCTGCTCCAACCTGCTGTAAAATGCTTGATTTCGAGAGTGAGCGAAACTAATGAAAACATTGTTGGGGTAAAACCTAAAGGGAAAGACCTAGCACCAAATCCAATTTGCCATCTGATCTAACTTCTGGAGGCAGTCAAAATGATCCTTAGAATTCTTCCCTACCTTATTCCTGTGCTGAGATACAGGCTGCTCCAACCTGCTGTAAAATGCTTGATTTCGAGAGTGAGCGAAACTAATGAAAACATTGTTGGGGTAAAACCTAAAGGGAAAGACCTAGCACCAAATCCAATTTGCCATCTGATCTAACTTCTGGAGGCAGTCAAAATGAGCCTTAGAATTCTTCCCTACCTTATTCCTGTGCTGAGATACAGGCTGCTCCAACCTGCTGTAAAATGCTTGATTTCGAGAGTGAGCGAAACTAATGAAAACATTGTTGGGGTAAAACCTAAAGGGAAAGACCTAGCACCAAATCCAATTTGCCATCTGATCTAACTTCTGGAGGCAGTCAAAATGAGCCTTAGAATTCTTCCCTACCTTATTCCTGTGCTGAGATACAGGCTGCTCCAACCTGCTGTAAAATGCTTGATTTCGAGAGTGAGCGAAACTAATGAAAACATTGTTGGGGTAAAACCTAAAGGGAAAGACCTAGCACCAAATCCAATTTGCCATCTGATCTAACTTCTGGAGGCAGTCAAAATGAGCCTTAGAATTCTTCCCTACCTTATTCCTGTGCTGAGATACAGGCTGCTCCAACCTGCTGTAAAATGCTTGATTTCGAGAGTGAGCGAAACTAATGAAAACATTGTTGGGGTAAAACCTAAAGGGAAAGACCTAGCACCAAATCCAATTTGCCATCTGATCTAACTTCTGGAGGCAGTCAAAATGATCCTTAGAATTCTTCCCTACCTTATTCCTGTGCTGAGATACAGGCTGCTCCAACCTGCTGTAAAATGCTTGATTTCGAGAGTGAGCGAAACTAATGAAAACATTGTTGGGGTAAAACCTAAAGGGAAAGACCTAGCACCAAATCCAATTTGCCATCTGATCTAACTTCTGGAGGCAGTCAAAATGAGCCTTAGAATTCTTCCCTACCTTATTCCTGTGCTGAGATACAGGCTGCTCCAACCTGCTGTAAAATGCTTGATTTCGAGAGTGAGCGAAACTAATGAAAACATTGTTGGGGTAAAACCTAAAGGGAAAGACCTAGCACCAAATCCAATTTGCCATCTGATCTAACTTCTGGAGGCAGTCAAAATGAGCCTTAGAATTCTTCCCTACCTTATTCCTGTGCTGAGATACAGGCTGCTCCAACCTGCTGTAAAATGCTTGATTTCGAGAGTGAGCGAAACTAATGAAAACATTGTTGGGGTAAAACCAAAAGGGAAAGACCTAGCACCAAATCCAATTTGCCATCTGATCTAACTTCTGGAGGCAGTCAAAATGAGCCTTAGAATTCTTCCCTACCTTATTCCTGTGCTGAGATACAGGCTGCTCCAACCTGCTGTAAAATGCTTGATTTCGAGAGTGAGCGAAACTAATGAAAACATTGTTGGGGTAAAACCTAAAGGGAAAGACCTAGCACCAAATCCAATTTGCCATCTGATCTAACTTCTGGAGGCAGTCAAAATGAGCCTTAGAATTCTTCCCTACCTTATTCCTGTGCTGAGATACAGGCTGCTCCAACCTGCTGTAAAATGCTTGATTTCGAGAGTGAGCGAAACTAATGAAAACATTGTTGGGGTAAAACCTAAAGGGAAAGACCTAGCGCCAAATCCAATTTGCCATCTGATCTAACTTCTGGAGGCAGTCAAAATGAGCCTTAGAATTCTTCCCTACCTTATTCCTGTGCTGAGATACAGGCTGCTCCAACCTGCTGTAAAATGCTTGATTTCGAGAGTGAGCGAAACTAATGAAAACATTGTTGGGGTAAAACCTAAAGGGAAAGACCTAGCACCAAATCCAATTTGCCATCTGATCTAACTTCTGGAGGCAGTCAAAATGAGCATTTGAATTCTTCCCTACCTTATTCCTGTGCTGAGATACAGGCTGCTCCAACCTGCTGTAAAATGCTTGATTTCGAGAGTGAGCGAAACTAATGAAAACATTGTTGGGGTAAAACCTAAAGGGAAAGACCTAGCACCAAATCCAATTTGCCATCTGATCTAACTTCTGGAGGCAGTCAAAATGAGCCTTAGAATTCTTCCCTACCTTATTCCTGTGCTGAGATACAGGCTGCTCCAACCTGCTGTAAAATGCTTGATTTCGAGAGTGAGCGAAACTAATGAAAACATTGTTGGGGTAAAACCTAAAGGGAAAGACCTAGCACCAAATCCAATTTGCCATCTGATCTAACTTCTGGAGGCAGTCAAAATGAGCCTTAGAATTCTTCCCTACCTTATTCCTGTGCTGAGATACAGGCTGCTCCAACCTGCTGTAAAATGCTTGATTTCGAGAGTGAGCGAAACTAATGAAAACATTGTTGGGGTAAAACCTAAAGGGAAAGACCTAGCACCAAATCCAATTTGCCATCTGATCTAACTTCTGGAGGCAGTCAAAATGAGCCTTAGAATTCTTCCCTACCTTATTCCTGTGCTGAGATACAGGCTGCTCCAACCTGCTGTAAAATGCTTGATTTCGAGAGTGAGCGAAACTAATGAAAACATTGTTGGGGTAAAACCTAAAGGGAAAGACCTAGCACCAAATCCAATTTGCCATCTGATCTAACTTCTGGAGGCAGTCAAAATGAGCCTTAGAATTCTTCCCTACCTTATTCCTGTGCTGAGATACAGGCTGCTCCAACCTGCTGTAAAATGCTTGATTTCGAGAGTGAGCGAAACTAATGAAAACATTGTTGGGGTAAAACCTAAAGGGAAAGACCTAGCACCAAATCCAATTTGCCATCTGATCTAACTTCTGGAGGCAGTCAAAATGAGCCTTAGAATTCTTCCCTACCTTATTCCTGTGCTGAGATACAGGCTGCTCCAACCTGCTGTAAAATGCTTGATTTCGAGAGTGAGCGAAACTAATGAAAACATTGTTGGGGTAAAACCTAAAGGGAAAGACCTAGCACCAAATCCAATTTGCCATCTGATCTAACTTCTGGAGGCAGTCAAAATGATCCTTAGAATTCTTCCCTACCTTATTCCTGTGCTGAGATACAGGCTGCTCCAACCTGCTGTAAAATGCTTGATTTCGAGAGTGAGCGAAACTAATGAAAACATTGTTGGGGTAAAACCTAAAGGGAAAGACCTAGCACCAAATCCAATTTGCCATCTGATCTAACTTCTGGAGGCAGTCAAAATGATCCTTAGAATTCTTCCCTACCTTATTCCTGTGCTGAGATACAGGCTGCTCCAACCTGCTGTAAAATGCTTGATTTCGAGAGTGAGCGAAACTAATGAAAACATTGTTGGGGTAAAACCTAAAGGGAAAGACCTAGCATCAAATCCAATTTGCCATCTGATCTAACTTCTGGAGGCAGTCAAAATGAGCCTTAGAATTCTTCCCTACCTTATTCCTGTGCTGAGATACAGGCTGCTCCAACCTGCTGTAAAATGCTTGATTTCGAGAGTGAGCGAAACTAATGAAAACATTGTTGGGGTAAAACCTAAAGGGAAAGACCTAGCACCAAATCCAATTTGCCATCTGATCTAACTTCTGGAGGCAGTCAAAATGAGCCTTAGAATTCTTCCCTACCTTATTCCTGTGCTGAGATACAGGCTGCTCCAACCTGCTGTAAAATGCTTGATTTCGAGAGTGAGCGAAACTAATGAAAACATTGTTGGGGTAAAACCTAAAGGGAAAGACCTAGCACCAAATCCAATTTGCCATCTGATCTAACTTCTGGAGGCAGTCAAAATGAGCCTTAGAATTCTTCCCTACCTTATTCCTGTGCTGAGATACAGGCTGCTCCAACCTGCTGTAAAATGCTTGATTTCGAGAGTGAGCGAAACTAATGAAAACATTGTTGGGGTAAAACCTAAAGGGAAAGACCTAGCACCAAATCCAATTTGCCATCTGATCTAACTTCTGGAGGCAGTCAAAATGAGCCTTAGAATTCTTCCCTACCTTATTCCTGTGCTGAGATACAGGCTGCTCCAACCTGCTGTAAAATGCTTGATTTCGAGAGTGAGCGAAACTAATGAAAACATTGTTGGGGTAAAACCTAAAGGGAAAGACCTAGCACCAAATCCAATTTGCCATCTGATCTAACTTCTGGAGGCAGTCAAAATGATCCTTAGAATTCTTCCCTACCTTATTCCTGTGCTGAGATACAGGCTGCTCCAACCTGCTGTAAAATGCTTGATTTCGAGAGTGAGCGAAACTAATGAAAACATTGTTGGGGTAAAACCTAAAGGGAAAGACCTAGCACCAAATCCAATTTGCCATCTGATCTAACTTCTGGAGGCAGTCAAAATGATCCTTAGAATTCTTCCCTACCTTATTCCTGTGCTGAGATACAGGCTGCTCCAACCTGCTGTAAAATGCTTGATTTCGAGAGTGAGCAAAACTAATAAAAACATTGTTGGGGTAAAACCTAAAGGGAAAGACCTAGCACCAAATCCAATTTGCCATCTGATCTAACTTCTGGAGGCAGTCAAAATGATCCTTAGAATTCTTCCCTACCTTATTCCTGTGCTGAGATACAGGCTGCTCCAACCTGCTGTAAAATGCTTGATTTCGAGAGTGAGCGAAACTAATGAAAACATTGTTGGGGTAAAACCTAAAGGGAAAGACCTAGCACCAAATCCAATTTGCCATCTGATCTAACTTCTGGAGGCAGTCAAAATGAGCATTTGAATTCTTCCCTACCTTATTCCTGTGCTGAGATACAGTCTGCTCCAACCTGCTGTAAAATGCTTGATTTCGAGAGTGAGCGAAACTAATGAAAACATTGTTGGGGTAAAACCTAAAGGGAAAGACCTAGCACCAAATCCAATTTGCCATCTGATCTAACTTCTGGAGGCAGTCAAAATGATCCTTAGAATTCTTCCCTACCTTATTCCTGTGCTGAGATACAGGCTGCTCCAACCTGCTGTAAAATGCTTGATTTCGAGAGTGAGCAAAACTAATGAAAACATTGTTGGGGTAAAACCTAAAGGGAAAGACCTAGCACCAAATCCAATTTGCCATCTGATCTAACTTCTGGAGGCAGTCAAAATGAGCCTTAGAATTCTTCCCTACCTTATTCCTGTGCTGAGATACAGGCTGCTCCAACCTGCTGTAAAATGCTTGATTTCGAGAGTGAGCGAAACTAATGAAAACATTGTTGGGGTAAAACCTAAAGGGAAAGACCTAGCACCAAATCCAATTTGCCATCTGATCTAACTTCTGGAGGCAGTCAAAATGAGCCTTAGAATTCTTCCCTACCTTATTCCTGTGCTGAGATACAGGCTGCTCCAACCTGCTGTAAAATGCTTGATTTCGAGAGTGAGCGAAACTAATGAAAACATTGTTGGGGTAAAACCTAAAGGGAAAGACCTAGCACCAAATCCAATTTGCCATCTGATCTAACTTCTGGAGGCCGTCAAAATGAGCCTTAGAATTCTTCCCTACCTTATTCCTGTGCTGAGATACAGGCTGCTCCAACCTGCTGTAAAATGCTTGATTTCGAGAGTGAGCGAAACTAATGAAAACATTGTTGGGGTAAAACCTAAAGGGAAAGACCTAGCACCAAATCCAATTTGCCATCTGATCTAACTTCTGGAGGCAGTCAAAATGAGCCTTAGAATTCTTCCCTACCTTATTCCTGTGCTGAGATACAGGCTGCTCCAACCTGCTGTAAAATGCTTGATTTCGAGAGTGAGCGAAACTAATGAAAACATTGTTGGGGTAAAACCTAAAGCGAAAGACCTAGCACCAAATCCAATTTGCCATCTGATCTAACTTCTGGAGGCAGTCAAAATGAGCCTTAGAATTCTTCCCTACCTTATTCCTGTGCTGAGATACAGGCTGCTCCAACCTGCTGTAAAATGCTTGATTTCGAGAGTGAGCAAAACTAATAAAAACATTGTTGGGGTAAAACCTAAAGGGAAAGACCTAGCACCAAATCCAATTTGCCATCTGATCTAACTTCTGGAGGCAGTCAAAATGATCCTTAGAATTCTTCCCTACCTTATTCCTGTGCTGAGATACAGGCTGCTCCAACCTGCTGTAAAATGCTTGATTTCGAGAGTGAGCGAAACTAATGAAAACATTGTTGGGGTAAAACCTAAAGGGAAAGACCTAGCACCAAATCCAATTTGCCATCTGATCTAACTTCTGGAGGCAGTCAAAATGAGCATTTGAATTCTTCCCTACCTTATTCCTGTGCTGAGATACAGTCTGCTCCAACCTGCTGTAAAATGCTTGATTTCGAGAGTGAGCGAAACTAATGAAAACATTGTTGGGGTAAAACCTAAAGGGAAAGACCTAGCACCAAATCCAATTTGCCATCTGATCTAACTTCTGGAGGCAGTCAAAATGATCCTTAGAATTCTTCCCTACCTTATTCCTGTGCTGAGATACAGGCTGCTCCAACCTGCTGTAAAATGCTTGATTTCGAGAGTGAGCAAAACTAATGAAAACATTGTTGGGGTAAAACCTAAAGGGAAAGACCTAGCACCAAATCCAATTTGCCATCTGATCTAACTTCTGGAGGCAGTCAAAATGAGCCTTAGAATTCTTCCCTACCTTATTCCTGTGCTGAGATACAGGCTGCTCCAACCTGCTGTAAAATGCTTGATTTCGAGAGTGAGCGAAACTAATGAAAACATTGTTGGGGTAAAACCTAAAGGGAAAGACCTAGCACCAAATCCAATTTGCCATCTGATCTAACTTCTGGAGGCAGTCAAAATGAGCCTTAGAATTCTTCCCTACCTTATTCCTGTGCTGAGATACAGGCTGCTCCAACCTGCTGTAAAATGCTTGATTTCGAGAGTGAGCGAAACTAATGAAAACATTGTTGGGGTAAAACCTAAAGGGAAAGACCTAGCACCAAATCCAATTTGCCATCTGATCTAACTTCTGGAGGCCGTCAAAATGAGCCTTAGAATTCTTCCCTACCTTATTCCTGTGCTGAGATACAGGCTGCTCCAACCTGCTGTAAAATGCTTGATTTCGAGAGTGAGCGAAACTAATGAAAACATTGTTGGGGTAAAACCTAAAGGGAAAGACCTAGCACCAAATCCAATTTGCCATCTGATCTAACTTCTGGAGGCAGTCAAAATGATCCTTAGAATTCTTCCCTACCTTATTCCTGTGCTGAGATACAGGCTGCTCCAACCTGCTGTAAAATGCTTGATTTCGAGAGTGAGCGAAACTAATGAAAACATTGTTGGGGTAAAACCTAAAGGGAAAGACCTAGCACCAAATCCAATTTGCCATCTGATCTAACTTCTGGAGGCAGTCAAAATGAGCCTTAGAATTCTTCCCTACCTTATTCCTGTGCTGAGATACAGGCTGCTCCAACCTGCTGTAAAATGCTTGATTTCGAGAGTGAGCGAAACTAATGAAAACATTGTTGGGGTAAAACCTAAAGGGAAAGACCTAGCACCAAATCCAATTTGCCATCTGATCTAACTTCTGGAGGCAGTCAAAATGAGCCTTAGAATTCTTCCCTACCTTATTCCTGTGCTGAGATACAGGCTGCTCCAACCTGCTGTAAAATGCTTGATTTCGAGAGTGAGCGAAACTAATGAAAACATTGTTGGGGTAAAACCTAAAGGGAAAGACCTAGCACCAAATCCAATTTGCCATCTGATCTAACTTCTGGAGGCAGTCAAAATGAGCATTTGAATTCTTCCCTACCTTATTCCTGTGCTGAGATACAGGCTGCTCCAACCTGCTGTAAAATGCTTGATTTCGAGAGTGAGCGAAACTAATGAAAACATTGTTGGGGTAAAACCTAAAGGGAAAGACCTAGCACCAAATCCAATTTGCCATCTGATCTAACTTCTGGAGGCAGTCAAAATGAGCCTTAGAATTCTTCCCTACCTTATTCCTGTGCTGAGATACAGGCTGCTCCAACCTGCTGTAAAATGCTTGATTTCGAGAGTGAGCGAAACTAATGAAAACATTGTTGGGGTAAAACCTAAAGGGAAAGACCTAGCACCAAATCCAATTTGCCATCTGATCTAACTTCTGGAGGCAGTCAAAATGAGCCTTAGAATTCTTCCCTACCTTATTCCTGTGCTGAGATACAGGCTGCTCCAACCTGCTGTAAAATGCTTGATTTCGAGAGTGAGCGAAACTAATGAAAACATTGTTGGGGTAAAACCTAAAGGGAAAGACCTAGCACCAAATCCAATTTGCCATCTGATCTAACTTCTGGAGGCAGTCAAAATGAGCCTTAGAATTCTTCCCTACCTTATTCCTGTGCTGAGATACAGGCTGCTCCAACCTGCTGTAAAATGCTTGATTTCGAGAGTGAGCGAAACTAATGAAAACATTGTTGGGGTAAAACCTAAAGGGAAAGACCTAGCACCAAATCCAATTTGCCATCTGATCTAACTTCTGGAGGCAGTCAAAATGATCCTTAGAATTCTTCCCTACCTTATTCCTGTGCTGAGATAGAGGCTGCTCCAACCTGCTGTAAAATGCTTGATTTCGAGAGTGAGCGAAACTAATGAAAACATTGTTGGGGTAAAACCTAAAGGGAAAGACCTAGCACCAAATCCAATTTGCCATCTGATCTAACTTCTGGAGGCAGTCAAAATGAGCCTTAGAATTCTTCCCTACCTTATTCCTGTGCTGAGATACAGGCTGCTCCAACCTGCTGTAAAATGCTTGATTTCGAGAGTGAGCGAAACTAATGAAAACATTGTTGGGGTAAAACCTAAAGGGAAAGACCTAGCACCAAATCCAATTTGCCATCTGATCTAACTTCTGGAGGCAGTCAAAATGATCCTTAGAATTCTTCCCTACCTTATTCCTGTGCTGAGATACAGGCTGCTCCAACCTGCTGTAAAATGCTTGATTTCGAGAGTGAGCGAAACTAATGAAAACATTGTTGGGGTAAAACCTAAAGGGAAAGACCTAGCACCAAATCCAATTTGCCATCTGATCTAACTTCTGGAGGCAGTCAAAATGAGCCTTTGAATTCTTCCCTACCTTATTCCTGTGCTGAGATACAGGCTGCTCCAACCTGCTGTAAAATGCTTGATTTCGAGAGTGAGCGAAACTAATGAAAACATTGTTGGGGTAAAACCTACAAGGGAAAGACCTAGCACCAAATCCAATTTGCCATCTGATCTAACTTCTGGAGGCAGTCAAAATGAGCATTTGAATTCTTCCCTACCTTATTCCTGTGCTGAGATACAGGCTGCTCCAACCTGCTGTAAAATGCTTGATTTCGAGAGTGAGCGAAACTAATGAAAACATTGTTGGGGTAAAACCTAAAGGGAAAGACCTAGCACCAAATCCAATTTGCCATCTGATCTAACTTCTGGAGGCAGTCAAAATGAGCCTTAGAATTCTTCCCTATCTTATTCCTGTGCTGAGATACAGGCTGCTCCAACCTGCTGTAAAATGCTTGATTTTGAGAGTGAGCGAAACTAATGAAAACATTGTTGGGGTAAAACCTAAAGGGAAAGACCTAGCACCAAATCCAATTTGCCATCTGATCTAACTTCTGGAGGCAGTCAAAATGAGCCTTAGAATTCTTCCCTACCTTATTCCTGTGCTGAGATACAGGCTGCTGCAACCTGCTGTAAAATGCTTGATTTCGAGAGTGAGCGAAACTAATGAAAACATTGTTGGGGTAAAACCTAAAGGGAAAGACCTAGCACCAAATCCAATTTGCCATCTGATCTAACTTCTGGAGGCAGTCAAAATGAGCCTTAGAATTCTTCCCTACCTTATTCCTGTGCTGAGATACAGGCTGCTCCAACCTGCTGTAAAATGCTTGATTTCGAGAGTGAGCGAAACTAATGAAAACATTGTTGGGGTAAAACCTAAAGGGAAAGACCTAGCACCAAATCCAATTTGCCATCTGATCTAACTTCTGGAGGCCGTCAAAATGAGCCTTAGAATTCTTCCCTACCTTATTCCTGTGCTGAGATACAGGCTGCTCCAACCTGCTGTAAAATGCTTGATTTCGAGAGTGAGCGAAACTAATGAAAACATTGTTGGGGTAAAACCTAAAGGGAAAGACCTAGCACCAAATCCAATTTGCCATCTGATCTAACTTCTGGAGGCAGTCAAAATGATCCTTAGAATTCTTCCCTACCTTATTCCTGTGCTGAGATACAGGCTGCTCCAACCTGCTGTAAAATGCTTGATTTCGAGAGTGAGCGAAACTAATGAAAACATTGTTGGGGTAAAACCTAAAGGGAAAGACCTAGCACCAAATCCAATTTGCCATCTGATCTAACTTCTGGAGGCAGTCAAAATGAGCCTTAGAATTCTTCCCTACCTTATTCCTGTGCTGAGATACAGGCTGCTCCAACCTGCTGTAAAATGCTTGATTTCGAGAGTGAGCGAAACTAATGAAAACATTGTTGGGGTAAAACCTAAAGGGAAAGACCTAGCACCAAATCCAATTTGCCATCTGATCTAACTTCTGGAGGCAGTCAAAATGAGCCTTAGAATTCTTCCCTACCTTATTCCTGTGCTGAGATACAGGCTGCTCCAACCTGCTGTAAAATGCTTGATTTCGAGAGTGAGCGAAACTAATGAAAACATTGTTGGGGTAAAACCTAAAGGGAAAGACCTAGCACCAAATCCAATTTGCCATCTGATCTAACTTCTGGAGGCAGTCAAAATGAGCATTTGAATTCTTCCCTACCTTATTCCTGTGCTGAGATACAGGCTGCTCCAACCTGCTGTAAAATGCTTGATTTCGAGAGTGAGCGAAACTAATGAAAACATTGTTGGGGTAAAACCTAAAGGGAAAGACCTAGCACCAAATCCAATTTGCCATCTGATCTAACTTCTGGAGGCAGTCAAAATGAGCCTTAGAATTCTTCCCTACCTTATTCCTGTGCTGAGATACAGGCTGCTCCAACCTGCTGTAAAATGCTTGATTTCGAGAGTGAGCGAAACTAATGAAAACATTGTTGGGGTAAAACCTAAAGGGAAAGACCTAGCACCAAATCCAATTTGCCATCTGATCTAACTTCTGGAGGCAGTCAAAATGAGCCTTAGAATTCTTCCCTACCTTATTCCTGTGCTGAGATACAGGCTGCTCCAACCTGCTGTAAAATGCTTGATTTCGAGAGTGAGCGAAACTAATGAAAACATTGTTGGGGTAAAACCTAAAGGGAAAGACCTAGCACCAAATCCAATTTGCCATCTGATCTAACTTCTGGAGGCAGTCAAAATGAGCCTTAGAATTCTTCCCTACCTTATTCCTGTGCTGAGATACAGGCTGCTCCAACCTGCTGTAAAATGCTTGATTTTGAGAGTGAGCGAAACTAATGAAAACATTGTTGGGGTAAAACCTAAAGGGAAAGACCTAGCACCAAATCCAATTTGCCATCTGATCTAACTTCTGGAGGCAGTCAAAATGAGCCTTAGAATTCTTCCCTACCTTATTCCTGTGCTGAGATACAGGCTGCTCCAACCTGCTGTAAAATGCTTGATTTCGAGAGTGAGCGAAACTAATGAAAACATTGTTGGGGTAAAACCTAAAGGGAAAGACCTAGCACCAAATCCAATTTGCCATCTGATCTAACTTCTGGAGGCAGTCAAAATGAGCCTTAGAATTCTTCCCTACCTTATTCCTGTGCTGAGATACAGGCTGCTCCAACCTGCTGTAAAATGCTTGATTTCGAGAGTGAGCGAAACTAATGAAAACATTGTTGGGGTAAAACCTAAAGGGAAAGACCTAGCACCAAATCCAATTTGCCATCTGATCTAACTTCTGGAGGCAGTCAAAATGATCCTTAGAATTCTTCCCTACCTTATTCCTGTGCTGAGATACAGGCTGCTCCAACCTGCTGTAAAATGCTTGATTTCGAGAGTGAGCGAAACTAATGAAAACATTGTTGGGGTAAAACCTAAAGGGAAAGACCTAGCACCAAATCCAATTTGCCATCTGATCTAACTTCTGGAGGCAGTCAAAATGAGCCTTTGAATTCTTCCCTACCTTATTCCTGTGCTGAGATACAGGCTGCTCCAACCTGCTGTAAAATGCTTGATTTCGAGAGTGAGCGAAACTAATGAAAACATTGTTGGGGTAAAACCTACAAGGGAAAGACCTAGCACCAAATCCAATTTGCCATCTGATCTAACTTCTGGAGGCAGTCAAAATGAGCATTTGAATTCTTCCCTACCTTATTCCTGTGCTGAGATACAGGCTGCTCCAACCTGCTGTAAAATGCTTGATTTCGAGAGTGAGCGAAACTAATGAAAACATTGTTGGGGTAAAACCTAAAGGGAAAGACCTAGCACCAAATCCAATTTGCCATCTGATCTAACTTCTGGAGGCAGTCAAAATGAGCCTTAGAATTCTTCCCTATCTTATTCCTGTGCTGAGATACAGGCTGCTCCAACCTGCTGTAAAATGCTTGATTTTGAGAGTGAGCGAAACTAATGAAAACATTGTTTGGGGTAAAACCTAAAGGGAAAGACCTAGCACCAAATCCAATTTGCCATCTGATCTAACTTCTGGAGGGCAGTCAAAATGAGCCTTAGAATTCTTCCCTACCTTATTCCTGTGCTGAGATACAGGCTGCTGCAACCTGCTGTAAAATGCTTGATTTCGAGAGTGAGCGAAACTAATGAAAACATTGTTGGGGTAAAACCTAAAGGGAAAGACCTAGCACCAAATCCAATTTGCCATCTGATCTAACTTCTGGAGGCAGTCAAAATGAGCCTTAGAATTCTTCCCTACCTTATTCCTGTGCTGAGATACAGGCTGCTCCAACCTGCTGTAAAATGCTTGATTTCGAGAGTGAGCGAAACTAATGAAAACATTGTTGGGGTAAAACCTAAAGGGAAAGACCTAGCACCAAATCCAATTTGCCATCTGATCTAACTTCTGGAGGCAGTCAAAATGATCCTTAGAATTCTTCCCTACCTTATTCTGTGCTGAGATACAGGCTGCTCCAACCTGCTGTAAAATGCTTGATTTCGAGAGTGAGCGAAACTAATGAAAACATTGTTGGGGTAAAACCTAAAGGGAAAGACCTAGCACCAAATCCAATTTGCCATCTGATCTAACTTCTGGAGGCAGTCAAAATGAGCCTTAGAATTCTTCCCTACCTTATTCCTGTGCTGAGATACAGGCTGCTCCAACCTGCTGTAAAATGCTTGATTTCGAGAGTGAGCGAAACTAATGAAAACATTGTTGGGGGTAAAACCTAAAGGGAAAGACCTAGCACCAAATCCAATTTGCCATCTGATCTAACTTCTGGAGGCAGTCAAAATGAGCCTTAGAATTCTTCCCTACCTTATTCCTGTGCTGAGATACAGGCTGCTCCAACCTGCTGTAAAATGCTTGATTTCGAGAGTGAGCGAAACTAATGAAAACATTGTTGGGGTAAAACCTAAAGGGAAAGACCTAGCACCAAATCCAATTTGCCATCTGATCTAACTTCTGGAGGCAGTCAAAATGATCCTTAGAATTCTTCCCTATCTTATTCCTGTGCTGAGATACAGGCTGCTCCAACCTGCTGTAATGCTTGATTTCGAGAGTGAGCGAAACTAATGAAAACATTGTTGGGGTAAAACCTAAAGGGAAAGACCTAGCACCAAATCCAATTTGCCATCTGATCTAACTTCTGGAGGCAGTCAAAATGAGCCTTAGAATTCTTCCCTACCTTATTCCTGTGCTGAGATACAGGCTGCTCCAACCTGCTGTAAAATGCTTGATTTCGAGAGTGAGCGAAACTAATGAAAACATTGTTGGGGTAAAACCTAAAGGGAAAGACCTAGCACCAAATCCAATTTGCCATCTGATCTAACTTCTGGAGGCAGTCAAAATGAGCCTTTGAATTCTTCCCTACCTTATTCCTGTGCTGAGATACAGGCTGCTCCAACCTGCTGTAAAATGCTTGATTTCGAGAGTGAGCGAAACTAATGAAAACATTGTTGGGGTAAAACCTACAAGGGAAAGACCTAGCACCAAATCCAATTTGCCATCTGATCTAACTTCTGGAGGCAGTCAAAATGAGCCTTAGAATTCTTCCCTACCTTATTCCTGTGCTGAGATACAGGCTGCTCCAACCTGCTGTAAAATGCTTGATTTCGAGAGTGAGCGAAACTAATGAAAACATTGTTGGGGTAAAACCTAAAGGGAAAGACCTAGCACCAAATCCAATTTGCCATCTGATCTAACTTCTGGAGGCAGTCAAAATGAGCCTTAGAATTCTTCCCTACCTTATTCCTGTGCTGAGATACAGGCTGCTCCAACCTGCTGTAAAATGCTTGATTTCGAGAGTGAGCGAAACTAATGAAAACATTGTTGGGGTAAAACCTAAAGGGAAAGACCTAGCACCAAATCCAATTTGCCATCTGATCTAACTTCTGGAGGCAGTCAAAATGAGCCTTAGAATTCTTCCCTACCTTATTCCTGTGCTGAGATACAGGCTGCTCCAACCTGCTGTAAAATGCTTGATTTCGAGAGTGAGCAAAACTAATGAAAACATTGTTGGGGTAAAACCTAAAGGGAAAGACCTAGCACCAAATCCAATTTGCCATCTGATCTAACTTCTGGAGGCAGTCAAAATGAGCCTTAGAATTCTTCCCTACCTTATTCCTGTGCTGAGATACAGGCTGCTCCAACCTGCTGTAAAATGCTTGATTTCGAGAGTGAGCGAAACTAATGAAAACATTGTTGGGGTAAAACCTAAAGGGAAAGACCTAGCACCAAATCCAATTTGCCATCTGATCTAACTTCTGGAGGCAGTCAAAATGAGCCTTAGAATTCTTCCCTACCTTATTCCTGTGCTGAGATACAGGCTGCTCCAACCTGCTGTAAAATGCTTGATTTTGAGAGTGAGCGAAACTAATGAAAACATTGTTGGGGTAAAACCTAAAGGGAAAGACCTAGCACCAAATCCAATTTGCCATCTGATCTAACTTCTGGAGGCAGTCAAAATGAGCCTTAGAATTCTTCCCTACCTTATTCCTGTGCTGAGATACAGGCTGCTCCAACCTGCTGTAAAATGCTTGATTTCGAGAGTGAGCGAAACTAATGAAAACATTGTTGGGGTAAAACCTAAGGGGAAAGACCTAGCACCAAATCCAATTTGCCATCTGATCTAACTTCTGGAGGCAGTCAAAATGAGCCTTAGAATTCTTCCCTACCTTATTCCTGTGCTGAGATACAGGCTGCTCCAACCTGCTGTAAAATGCTTGATTTCGAGAGTGAGCGAAACTAATGAAAACATTGTTGGGGTAAAACCTAAAGGGAAAGACCTAGCACCAAATCCAATTTGCCATCTGATCTAACTTCTGGAGGCAGTCAAAATGAGCCTTAGAATTCTTCCCTACCTTATTCCTGTGCTGAGATACAGGCTGCTCCAACCTGCTGTAAAATGCTTGATTTCGAGAGTGAGCGAAACTAATGAAAACATTGTTGGGGTAAAACCTAAAGGGAAAGACCTAGCACCAAATCCAATTTGCCATCTGATCTAACTTCTGGAGGCAGTCAAAATGAGCCTTAGAATTCTTCCCTACCTTATTCCTGTGCTGAGATACAGGCTGCTCCAACCTGCTGTAAAATGCTTGATTTCGAGAGTGAGCGAAACTAATGAAAACAGTGTTGGGGTAAAACCTAAAGGGAAAGACCTAGCACCAAATCCAATTTGCCATCTGATCTAACTTCTGGAGGCAGTCAAAATGAGCCTTAGAATTCTTCCCTACCTTATTCCTGTGCTGAGATACAGGCTGCTCCAACCTGCTGTAAAATGCTTGATTTCGAGAGTGAGCGAAACTAATGAAAACATTGTTGGGGTAAAACCTAAAGGGAAAGACCTAGCACCAAATCCAATTTGCCATCTGATCTAACTTCTGGAGGCAGTCAAAATGAGCCTTAGAATTCTTCCCTACCTTATTCCTGTGCTGAGATACAGGCTGCTCCAACCTGCTGTAAAATGCTGGATTTCGAGAGTGAGCGAAACTAATGAAAACATTGTTGGGGTAAAACCTAAAGGGAAAGACCTAGCACCAAATCCAATTTGCCATCTGATCTAACTTCTGGAGGCAGTCAAAATGAGCCTTAGAATTCTTCCCTACCTTATTCCTGTGCTGAGATACAGGCTGCTCCAACCTGCTGTAAAATGCTTGATTTCGAGAGTGAGCGAAACTAATGAAAACATTGTTGGGGTAAAACCTACAAGGGAAACACCTAGCACCAAATCCAATTTGCCATCTGATCTAACTTCTGGAGGCAGTCAAAATGATCCTTAGAATTCTTCCATACCTTATTCCTGTGCTGAGATACAGGCTGCTCCAACCTGCTGTAAAATGCTTGATTTCGAGAGTGAGCGAAACTAATGAAAACATTGTTGGGGTAAAACCTAAAGGGAAAGACCTAGCACCAAATCCAATTTGCCATCTGATCTAACTTCTGGAGGCAGTCAAAATGGCCTTAGAATTCTTCCCTACCTTATTCCTGTGCTGAGATACAGGCTGCTCCAACCTGCTGTAAAATGCTTGATTTCGAGAGTGAGCGAAACTAATGAAAACATTGTTGGGGTAAAACCTAAAGGGAAAGACCTAGCACCAAATCCAATTTGCCATCTGATCTAACTTCTGGAGGCAGTCAAAATGAGCCTTAGAATTCTTCCCTACCTTATTCCTGTGCTGAGATACAGGCTGCTCCAACCTGCTGTAAAATGCTTGATTTCGAGAGTGAGCGAAACTAATGAAAACATTGTTGGGGTAAAACCTAAAGGGAAAGACCTAGCACCAAATCCAATTTGCCATCTGATCTAACTTCTGGAGGCAGTCAAAATGAGCATTTGAATTCTTCCCTACCTTATTCCTGTGCTGAGATACAGGCTGCTCCAACCTGCTGTAAAATGCTTGATTTCGAGAGTGAGCGAAACTAATGAAAACATTGTTGGGGTAAAACCTAAAGGGAAAGACCTAGCACCAAATCCAATTTGCCATCTGATCTAACTTCTGGAGGCAGTCAAAATGAGCCTTAGAATTCTTCCCTACCTTATTCCTGTGCTGAGATACAGGCTGCTCCAACCTGCTGTAAAATGCTTGATTTCGAGAGTGAGCGAAACTAATGAAAACATTGTTGGGGTAAAACCTAAAGGGAAAGACCTAGCACCAAATCCAATTTGCCATCTGATCTAACTTCTGGAGGCAGTCAAAATGAGCCTTAGAATTCTTCCCTACCTTATTCCTGTGCTGAGATACAGGCTGCTCCAACCTGCTGTAAAATGCTTGATTTCGAGAGTGAGCGAAACTAATGAAAACATTGTTGGGGTAAAACCTAAAGGGAAAGACCTAGCACCAAATCCAATTTGCCATCTGATCTAACTTCTGGAGGCAGTCAAAATGAGCCTTAGAATTCTTCCCTACCTTATTCCTGTGCTGAGATACAGGCTGCTCCAACCTGCTGTAAAATGCTTGATTTCGAGAGTGAGCGAAACTAATGAAAACATTGTTGGGGTAAAACCTAAAGGGAAAGACCTAGCACCAAATCCAATTTGCCATCTGATCTAACTTCTGGAGGCAGTCAAAATGAGCCTTAGAATTCTTCCCTACCTTATTCCTGTGCTGAGATACAGGCTGCTCCAACCTGCTGTAAAATGCTTGATTTCGAGAGTGAGCGAAACGAATGAAAACATTGTTGGGGTAAAACCTAAAGGGAAAGACCTAGCACCAAATCCAATTTGCCATCTGATCTAACTTCTGGAGGCAGTCAAAATGAGCCTTAGAATTCTTCCCTACCTTATTCCTGTGCTGAGATACAGGCTGCTCCAACCTGCTGTAAAATGCTTGATTTCGAGAGTGAGCGAAACTAATGAAAACATTGTTGGGGTAAAACCTAAAGGGAAAGACCTAGCACCAAATCCAATTTGCCATCTGATCTAACTTCTGGAGGCAGTCAAAATGAGCCTTAGAATTCTTCCCTACCTTATTCCTGTGCTGAGATACAGGCTGCTCCAACCTGCTGTAAAATGCTTGATTTCGAGAGTGAGCGAAACTAATGAAAACATTGTTGGGGTAAAACCTAAAGGGAAAGACCTAGCACCAAATCCAATTTGCCATCTGATCTAACTTCTGGAGGCAGTCAAAATGAGCCTTAGAATTCTTCCCTACCTTATTCCTGTGCTGAGATACAGGCTGCTCCAACCTGCTGTAAAATGCTTGATTTCGAGAGTGAGCGAAACTAATGAAAACATTGTTGGGGTAAAACCTAAAGGGAAAGACCTAGCACCAAATCCAATTTGCCATCTGATCTAACTTCTGGAGGCAGTCAAAATGAGCCTTAGAATTCTTCCCTACCTTATTCCTGTGCTGAGATACAGGCTGCTCCAACCTGCTGTAAAATGCTTGATTTCGAGAGTGAGCGAAACTAATGAAAACATTGTTGGGGTAAAACCTAAAGGGAAAGACCTAGCACCAAATCCAATTTGCCATCTGATCTAACTTCTGGAGGCAGTCAAAATGAGCCTTAGAATTCTTCCCTACCTTATTCCTGTGCTGAGATACAGGCTGCTCCAACCTGCTGTAAAATGCTTGATTTCGAGAGTGAGCGAAACTAATGAAAACATTGTTGGGGTAAAACCTAAAGGGAAAGACCTAGCACCAAATCCAATTTGCCATCTGATCTAACTTCTGGAGGCAGTCAAAATGAGCCTTTGAATTCTTCCCTACCTTATTCCTGTGCTGAGATACAGGCTGCTCCAACCTGCTGTAAAATGCTTGATTTCGAGAGTGAGCGAAACTAATGAAAACATTGTTGGGGTAAAACCTACAAGGGAAAGACCTAGCACCAAATCCAATTTGCCATCTGATCTAACTTCTGGAGGCAGTCAAAATGATCCTTAGAATTCTTCCCTACCTTATTCCTGTGCTGAGATACAGGCTGCTCCAACCTGCTGTAAAATGCTTGATTTCGAGAGTGAGCGAAACTAATGAAAACATTGTTGGGGTAAAACCTAAAGGGAAAGACCTAGCACCAAATCCAATTTGCCATCTGATCTAACTTCTGGAGGCAGTCAAAATGAGCCTTAGAATTCTTCCCTACCTTATTCCTGTGCTGAGATACAGGCTGCTCCAACCTGCTGTAAAATGCTTGATTTCGAGAGTGAGCGAAACTAATGAAAACATTGTTGGGGTAAAACCTAAAGGGAAAGACCTAGCACCAAATCCAATTTGCCATCTGATCTAACTTCTGGAGGCAGTCAAAATGAGCCTTAGAATTCTTCCCTACCTTATTCCTGTGCTGAGATACAGGCTGCTCCAACCTGCTGTAAAATGCTTGATTTCGAGAGTGAGCGAAACTAATGAAAACATTGTTGGGGTAAAACCTAAAGGGAAAGACCTAGCACCAAATCCAATTTGCCATCTGATCTAACTTCTGGAGGCAGTCAAAATGATCCTTAGAATTCTTCCCTACCTTATTCCTGTGCTGAGATACAGGCTGCTCCAACCTGCTGTAAAATGCTTGATTTCGAGAGTGAGCGAAACTAATGAAAACATTGTTGGGGTAAAACCTAAAGGGAAAGACCTAGCACCAAATCCAATTTGCCATCTGATCTAACTTCTGGAGGCAGTCAAAATGAGCCTTAGAATTCTTCCCTACCTTATTCCTGTGCTGAGATACAGGCTGCTCCAACCTGCTGTAAAATGCTTGATTTCGAGAGTGAGCGAAACTAATGAAAACATTGTTGGGGTAAAACCTAAAGGGAAAGACCTAGCACCAAATCCAATTTGCCATCTGATCTAACTTCTGGAGGCAGTCAAAATGATCCTTAGAATTCTTCCCTACCTTATTCCTGTGCTGAGATACAGGCTGCTCCAACCTGCTGTAAAATGCTTGATTTCGAGGGTGAGCGAAACTAATGAAAACATTGTTGGGGTAAAACCTAAAGGGAAAGACCTAGCACCAAATCCAATTTGCCATCTGATCTAACTTCTGGAGGCAGTCAAAATGAGCCTTAGAATTCTTCCCTACCTTATTCCTGTGCTGAGATACAGGCTGCTCCAACCTGCTGTAAAATGCTTGATTTCGAGAGTGAGCGAAACTAATGAAAACATTGTTGGGGTAAAACCTAAAGGGAAAGACCTAGCACCAAATCCAATTTGCCATCTGATCTAACTTCTGGAGGCAGTCAAAATGATCCTTAGAATTCTTCCCTACCTTATTCCTGTGCTGAGATACAGGCTGCTCCAACCTGCTGTAAAATGCTTGATTTCGAGAGTGAGCGAAACTAATGAAAACATTGTTGGGGTAAAACCTAAAGGGAAAGACCTAGCACCAAATCCAATTTGCCATCTGATCTAACTTCTGGAGGCAGTCAAAATGAGCCTTAGAATTCTTCCCTACCTTATTCCTGTGCTGAGATACAGGCTGCTCCAACCTGCTGTAAAATGCTTGATTTCGAGAGTGAGTGAAACTAATGAAAACATTGTTGGGGTAAAACCTAAAGGGAAAGACCTAGCACCAAATCCAATTTGCCATCTGATCTAACTTCTGGAGGCAGTCAAAATGATCCTTAGAATTCTTCCCTACCTTATTCCTGTGCTGAGATACAGGCTGCTCCAACCTGCTGTAAAATGCTTGATTTCGAGAGTGAGCGAAACTAATGAAAACATTGTTGGGGTAAAACCTAAAGGGAAAGACCTAGCACCAAATCCAATTTGCCATCTGATCTAACTTCTGGAGGCAGTCAAAATGATCCTTAGAATTCTTCCCTACCTTATTCCTGTGCTGAGATACAGGCTGCTCCAACCTGCTGTAAAATGCTTGATTTCGAGAGTGAGCGAAACTAATGAAAACATTGTTGGGGTAAAACCTACAAGGGAAAGACCTAGCACCAAATCCAATTTGCCATCTGATCTAACTTCTGGAGGCAGTCAAAATGAGCATTTGAATTCTTCCCTACCTTATTCCTGTGCTGAGATACAGGCTGCTCCAACCTGCTGTAAAATGCTTGATTTCGAGAGTGAGCGAAACTAATGAAAACATTGTTGGGGTAAAACCTAAAGGGAAAGACCTAGCACCAAATCCAATTTGCCATCTGATCTAACTTCTGGAGGCAGTCAAAATGAGCCTTAGAATTCTTCCCTACCTTATTCCTGTGCTGAGATACAGGCTGCTCCAACCTGCTGTAAAATGCTTGATTTCGAGAGTGAGCGAAACTAATGAAAACAGTGTTGGGGTAAAACCTAAAGGGAAAGACCTAGCACCAAATCCAATTTGCCATCTGATCTAACTTCTGGAGGCAGTCAAAATGAGCCTTAGAATTCTTCCCTACCTTATTCCTGTGCTGAGATACAGGCTGCTCCAACCTGCTGTAAAATGCTTGATTTCGAGAGTGAGCGAAACTAATGAAAACATTGTTGGGGTAAAACCTAAAGGGAAAGACCTAGCACCAAATCCAATTTGCCATCTGATCTAACTTCTGGAGGCAGTCAAAATGAGCCTTAGAATTCTTCCCTACCTTATTCCTGTGCTGAGATACAGGCTGCTCCAACCTGCTGTAAAATGCTTGATTTCGAGAGTGAGCGAAACTAATGAAAACATTGTTGGGGTAAAACCTAAAGGCAAAGACCTAGCACCAAATCCAATTTGCCATCTGATCTAACTTCTGGAGGCAGTCAAAATGAGCCTTAGAATTCTTCCCTACCTTATTCCTGTGCTGAGATACAGGCTGCTCCAACCTGCTGTAAAATGCTTGATTTCGAGAGTGAGCGAAACTAATGAAAACATTGTTGGGGTAAAACCTAAAGGGAAAGACCTAGCACCAAATCCAATTTGCCATCTGATCTAACTTCTGGAGGCAGTCAAAATGAGCCTTAGAATTCTTCCCTACCTTATTCCTGTGCTGAGATACAGGCTGCTCCAACCTGCTGTAAAATGCTTGATTTCGAGAGTGAGCGAAACTAATGAAAACATTGTTGGGGTAAAACCTAAAGGGAAAGACCTAGCACCAAATCCAATTTGCCATCTGATCTAACTTCTGGAGGCAGTCAAAATGATCCTTAGAATTCTTCCCTACCTTATTCCTGTGCTGAGATACAGGCTGCTCCAACCTGCTGTAAAATGCTTGATTTCGAGAGTGAGCGAAACTAATGAAAACATTGTTGGGGTAAAACCTAAAGGGAAAGACCTAGCACCAAATCCAATTTGCCATCTGATCTAACTTCTGGAGGCAGTCAAAATGATCCTTAGAATTCTTCCCTACCTTATTCCTGTGCTGAGATACAGGCTGCTCCAACCTGCTGTAAAATGCTTGATTTCGAGAGTGAGCGAAACTAATGAAAACATTGTTGGGGTAAAACCTAAAGGGAAAGACCTAGCACCAAATCCAATTTGCCATCTGATCTAACTTCTGGAGGCAGTCAAAATGATCCTTAGAATTCTTCCCTACCTTATTCCTGTGCTGAGATACAGGCTGCTCCAACCTGCTGTAAAATGCTTGATTTCGAGAGTGAGCGAAACTAATGAAAACATTGTTGGGGTAAAACCTAAAGGGAAAGACCTAGCACCAAATCCAATTTGCCATCTGATCTAACTTCTGGAGGCAGTCAAAATGAGCCTTAGAATTCTTCCCTACCTTATTCCTGTGCTGAGATACAGGCTGCTCCAACCTGCTGTAAAATGCTTGATTTCGAGAGTGAGCGAAACTAATGAAAACATTGTTGGGGTAAAACCTAAAGGGAAAGACCTAGCACCAAATCCAATTTGCCATCTGATCTAACTTCTGGAGGCAGTCAAAATGAGCCTTAGAATTCTTCCCTACCTTATTCCTGTGCTGAGATACAGGCTGCTCCAACCTGCTGTAAAATGCTTGATTTCGAGAGTGAGCGAAACTAATGAAAACATTGTTGGGGTAAAACCTAAAGGGAAAGACCTAGCACCAAATCCAATTTGCCATCTGATCTAACTTCTGGAGGCAGTCAAAATGAGCCTTAGAATTCTTCCCTACCTTATTCCTGTGCTGAGATACAGGCTGCTCCAACCTGCTGTAAAATGCTTGATTTCGAGAGTGAGCGAAACTAATGAAAACATTGTTGGGGTAAAACCTAAAGGGAAAGACCTAGCACCAAATCCAATTTGCCATCTGATCTAACTTCTGGAGGCAGTCAAAATGATCCTTAGAATTCTTCCCTACCTTATTCCTGTGCTGAGATACAGGCTGCTCCAACCTGCTGTAAAATGCTTGATTTCGAGAGTGAGCGAAACTAATGAAAACATTGTTGGGGTAAAACCTAAAGGGAAAGACCTAGCACCAAATCCAATTTGCCATCTGATCTAACTTCTGGAGGCAGTCAAAATGAGCCTTAGAATTCTTCCCTACCTTATTCCTGTGCTGAGATACAGGCTGCTCCAACCTGCTGTAAAATGCTTGATTTCGAGAGTGAGCGAAACTAATGAAAACATTGTTGGGGTAAAACCTAAAGGGAAAGACCTAGCACCAAATCCAATTTGCCATCTGATCTAACTTCTGGAGGCAGTCAAAATGATCCTTAGAATTCTTCCCTACCTTATTCCTGTGCTGAGATACAGGCTGCTCCAACCTGCTGTAAAATGCTTGATTTCGAGAGTGAGCGAAACTAATGAAAACATTGTTGGGGTAAAACCTAAAGGGAAAGACCTAGCACCAAATCCAATTTGCCATCTGATCTAACTTCTGGAGGCAGTCAAAATGATCCTTAGAATTCTTCCCTACCTTATTCCTGTGCTGAGATACAGGCTGCTCCAACCTGC
Source organism: Melanerpes formicivorus (assembly GCF_026170545.1). Taxonomy (NCBI): domain Eukaryota; kingdom Metazoa; phylum Chordata; class Aves; order Piciformes; family Picidae; genus Melanerpes; species Melanerpes formicivorus. The sequence goes on from NW_027143324.1 coordinate 42,679, forward strand.
TGTAAAATGCTTGATTTCGAGAGTGAGCGAAACTAATGAAAACATTGTTGGGGTAAAACCTAAAGGGAAAGACCTAGCACCAAATCCAATTTGCCATCTGATCTAACTTCTGGAGGCAGTCAAAATGAGCCTTAGAATTCTTCCCTACCTTATTCCTGTGCTGAGATACAGGCTGCTCCAACCTGCTGTAAAATGCTTGATTTCGAGAGTGAGCGAAACTAATGAAAACATTGTTGGGGTAAAACCTAAAGGGAAAGACCTAGCACCAAATCCAATTTGCCATCTGATCTAACTTCTGGAGGCAGTCAAAATGAGCCTTAGAATTCTTCCCTACCTTATTCCTGTGCTGAGATACAGGCTGCTCCAACCTGCTGTAAAATGCTTGATTTCGAGAGTGAGCGAAACTAATGAAAACATTGTTGGGGTAAAACCTAAAGGGAAAGACCTAGCACCAAATCCAATTTGCCATCTGATCTAACTTCTGGAGGCAGTCAAAATGAGCCTTAGAATTCTTCCCTACCTTATTCCTGTGCTGAGATACAGGCTGCTCCAACCTGCTGTAAAATGCTTGATTTCGAGAGTGAGCGAAACTAATGAAAACATTGTTGGGGTAAAACCTAAAGGGTAAGACCTAGCACCAAATCCAATTTGCCATCTGATCTAACTTCTGGAGGCAGTCAAAATGAGCCTTAGAATTCTTCCCTACCTTATTCCTGTGCTGAGATACAGGCTGCTCCAACCTGCTGTAAAATGCTTGATTTCGAGAGTGAGCGAAACTAATGAAAACATTGTTGGGGTAAAACCTAAAGGGAAAGACCTAGCACCAAATCCAATTTGCCATCTGATCTAACTTCTGGAGGCAGTCAAAATGATCCTTAGAATTCTTCCCTACCTTATTCCTGTGCTGAGATACAGGCTGCTCCAACCTGCTGTAAAATGCTTGATTTCGAGAGTGAGCGAAACTAATGAAAACATTGTTGGGGTAAAACCTAAAGGGAAAGACCTAGCACCAAATCCAATTTGCCATCTGATCTAACTTCTGGAGGCAGTCAAAATGAGCCTTTGAATTCTTCCCTACCTTATTCCTGTGCTGAGATACAGGCTGCTCCAACCTGCTGTAAAATGCTTGATTTCGAGAGTGAGCGAAACTAATGAAAACATTGTTGGGGTAAAACCTAAAGGGAAAGACCTAGCACCAAATCCAATTTGCCATCTGATCTAACTTCTGGAGGCAGTCAAAATGAGCCTTAGAATTCTTCCCTACCTTATTCCTGTGCTGAGATACAGGCTGCTCCAACCTGCTGTAAAATGCTTGATTTCGAGAGTGAGCGAAACTAATGAAAACATTGTTGGGGTAAAACCTAAAGGGAAAGACCTAGCACCAAATCCAATTTGCCATCTGATCTAACTTCTGGAGGCAGTCAAAATGAGCCTTAGAATTCTTCCCTACCTTATTCCTGTGCTGAGATACAGGCTGCTCCAACCTGCTGTAAAATGCTTGATTTCGAGAGTGAGCGAAACTAATGAAAACATTGTTGGGGTAAAACCTAAAGGGAAAGACCTAGCACCAAATCCAATTTGCCATCTGATCTAACTTCTGGAGGCAGTCAAAATGAGCCTTAGAATTCTTCCCTACCTTATTCCTGTGCTGAGATACAGGCTGCTCCAACCTGCTGTAAAATGCTTGATTTCGAGAGTGAGTGAAACTAATGAAAACATTGTTGGGGTAAAACCTAAAGGGAAAGACCTAGCACCAAATCCAATTTGCCATCTGATCTAACTTCTGGAGGCAGTCAAAATGATCCTTAGAATTCTTCCCTACCTTATTCCTGTGCTGAGATACAGGCTGCTCCAACCTGCTGTAAAATGCTTGATTTCGAGAGTGAGCGAAACTAATGAAAACATTGTTGGGGTAAAACCTAAAGGGAAAGACCTAGCACCAAATCCAATTTGCCATCTGATCTAACTTCTGGAGGCAGTCAAAATGATCCTTAGAATTCTTCCCTACCTTATTCCTGTGCTGAGATACAGGCTGCTCCAACCTGCTGTAAAATGCTTGATTTCGAGAGTGAGCGAAACTAATGAAAACATTGTTGGGGTAAAACCTACAAGGGAAAGACCTAGCACCAAATCCAATTTGCCATCTGATCTAACTTCTGGAGGCAGTCAAAATGAGCATTTGAATTCTTCCCTACCTTATTCCTGTGCTGAGATACAGGCTGCTCCAACCTGCTGTAAAATGCTTGATTTCGAGAGTGAGCGAAACTAATGAAAACATTGTTGGGGTAAAACCTAAAGGGAAAGACCTAGCACCAAATCCAATTTGCCATCTGATCTAACTTCTGGAGGCAGTCAAAATGAGCCTTAGAATTCTTCCCTACCTTATTCCTGTGCTGAGATACAGGCTGCTCCAACCTGCTGTAAAATGCTTGATTTCGAGAGTGAGCGAAACTAATGAAAACAGTGTTGGGGTAAAACCTAAAGGGAAAGACCTAGCACCAAATCCAATTTGCCATCTGATCTAACTTCTGGAGGCAGTCAAAATGAGCCTTAGAATTCTTCCCTACCTTATTCCTGTGCTGAGATACAGGCTGCTCCAACCTGCTGTAAAATGCTTGATTTCGAGAGTGAGCGAAACTAATGAAAACATTGTTGGGGTAAAACCTAAAGGGAAAGACCTAGCACCAAATCCAATTTGCCATCTGATCTAACTTCTGGAGGCAGTCAAAATGAGCCTTAGAATTCTTCCCTACCTTATTCCTGTGCTGAGATACAGGCTGCTCCAACCTGCTGTAAAATGCTTGATTTCGAGAGTGAGCGAAACTAATGAAAACATTGTTGGGGTAAAACCTAAAGGCAAAGACCTAGCACCAAATCCAATTTGCCATCTGATCTAACTTCTGGAGGCAGTCAAAATGAGCCTTAGAATTCTTCCCTACCTTATTCCTGTGCTGAGATACAGGCTGCTCCAACCTGCTGTAAAATGCTTGATTTCGAGAGTGAGCGAAACTAATGAAAACATTGTTGGGGTAAAACCTAAAGGGAAAGACCTAGCACCAAATCCAATTTGCCATCTGATCTAACTTCTGGAGGCAGTCAAAATGAGCCTTAGAATTCTTCCCTACCTTATTCCTGTGCTGAGATACAGGCTGCTCCAACCTGCTGTAAAATGCTTGATTTCGAGAGTGAGCGAAACTAATGAAAACATTGTTGGGGTAAAACCTAAAGGGAAAGACCTAGCACCAAATCCAATTTGCCATCTGATCTAACTTCTGGAGGCAGTCAAAATGATCCTTAGAATTCTTCCCTACCTTATTCCTGTGCTGAGATACAGGCTGCTCCAACCTGCTGTAAAATGCTTGATTTCGAGAGTGAGCGAAACTAATGAAAACATTGTTGGGGTAAAACCTAAAGGGAAAGACCTAGCACCAAATCCAATTTGCCATCTGATCTAACTTCTGGAGGCAGTCAAAATGATCCTTAGAATTCTTCCCTACCTTATTCCTGTGCTGAGATACAGGCTGCTCCAACCTGCTGTAAAATGCTTGATTTCGAGAGTGAGCGAAACTAATGAAAACATTGTTGGGGTAAAACCTAAAGGGAAAGACCTAGCACCAAATCCAATTTGCCATCTGATCTAACTTCTGGAGGCAGTCAAAATGAGCCTTAGAATTCTTCCCTACCTTATTCCTGTGCTGAGATACAGGCTGCTCCAACCTGCTGTAAAATGCTTGATTTCGAGAGTGAGCGAAACTAATGAAAACATTGTTGGGGTAAAACCTAAAGGGAAAGACCTAGCACCAAATCCAATTTGCCATCTGATCTAACTTCTGGAGGCAGTCAAAATGAGCCTTAGAATTCTTCCCTACCTTATTCCTGTGCTGAGATACAGGCTGCTCCAACCTGCTGTAAAATGCTTGATTTCGAGAGTGAGCGAAACTAATGAAAACATTGTTGGGGTAAAACCTAAAGGCAAAGACCTAGCACCAAATCCAATTTGCCATCTGATCTAACTTCTGGAGGCAGTCAAAATGAGCCTTTGAATTCTTCCCTACCTTATTCCTGTGCTGAGATACAGGCTGCTCCAACCTGCTGTAAAATGCTTGATTTCGAGAGTGAGCGAAACTAATGAAAACATTGTTGGGGTAAAACCTAAAGGGAAAGACCTAGCACCAAATCCAATTTGCCATCTGATCTAACTTCTGGAGGCAGTCAAAATGAGCCTTAGAATTCTTCCCTACCTTATTCCTGTGCTGAGATACAGGCTGCTCCAACCTGCTGTAAAATGCTTGATTTCGAGAGTGAGCGAAACTAATGAAAACATTGTTGGGGTAAAACCTAAAGGGAAAGACCTAGCACCAAATCCAATTTGCCATCTGATCTAACTTCTGGAGGCAGTCAAAATGATCCTTAGAATTCTTCCCTACCTTATTCCTGTGCTGAGATACAGGCTGCTCCAACCTGCTGTAAAATGCTTGATTTCGAGAGTGAGCGAAACTAATGAAAACATTGTTGGGGTAAAACCTAAAGGGAAAGACCTAGCACCAAATCCAATTTGCCATCTGATCTAACTTCTGGAGGCAGTCAAAATGAGCCTTAGAATTCTTCCCTACCTTATTCCTGTGCTGAGATACAGGCTGCTCCAACCTGCTGTAAAATGCTTGATTTCGAGAGTGAGCGAAACTAATGAAAACATTGTTGGGGTAAAACCTAAAGGGAAAGACCTAGCACCAAATCCAATTTGCCATCTGATCTAACTTCTGGAGGCAGTCAAAATGATCCTTAGAATTCTTCCCTACCTTATTCCTGTGCTGAGATACAGGCTGCTCCAACCTGCTGTAAAATGCTTGATTTCGAGAGTGAGCGAAACTAATGAAAACATTGTTGGGGTAAAACCTAAAGGGAAAGACCTAGCACCAAATCCAATTTGCCATCTGATCTAACTTCTGGAGGCAGTCAAAATGATCCTTAGAATTCTTCCCTACCTTATTCCTGTGCTGAGATACAGGCTGCTCCAACCTGCTGTAAAATGCTTGATTTCGAGAGTGAGCGAAACTAATGAAAACATTGTTGGGGTAAAACCTAAAGGGAAAGACCTAGCACCAAATCCAATTTGCCATCTGATCTAACTTCTGGAGGCAGTCAAAATGAGCCTTAGAATTCTTCCCTACCTTATTCCTGTGCTGAGATACAGGCTGCTCCAACCTGCTGTAAAATGCTTGATTTCGAGAGTGAGCGAAACTAATGAAAACATTGTTGGGGTAAAACCTAAAGGGAAAGACCTAGCACCAAATCCAATTTGCCATCTGATCTAACTTCTGGAGGCAGTCAAAATGAGCCTTAGAATTCTTCCCTACCTTATTCCTGTGCTGAGATACAGGCTGCTCCAACCTGCTGTAAAATGCTTGATTTCGAGAGTGAGCGAAACTAATGAAAACATTGTTGGGGTAAAACCTAAAGGGAAAGACCTAGCACCAAATCCAATTTGCCATCTGATCTAACTTCTGGAGGCAGTCAAAATGAGCCTTAGAATTCTTCCCTACCTTATTCCTGTGCTGAGATACAGGCTGCTCCAACCTGCTGTAAAATGCTTGATTTCGAGAGTGAGCGAAACTAATGAAAACATTGTTGGGGTAAAACCTAAAGGGTAAGACCTAGCACCAAATCCAATTTGCCATCTGATCTAACTTCTGGAGGCAGTCAAAATGAGCCTTAGAATTCTTCCCTACCTTATTCCTGTGCTGAGATACAGGCTGCTCCAACCTGCTGTAAAATGCTTGATTTCGAGAGTGAGCGAAACTAATGAAAACATTGTTGGGGTAAAACCTAAAGGGAAAGACCTAGCACCAAATCCAATTTGCCATCTGATCTAACTTCTGGAGGCAGTCAAAATGATCCTTAGAATTCTTCCCTACCTTATTCCTGTGCTGAGATACAGGCTGCTCCAACCTGCTGTAAAATGCTTGATTTCGAGAGTGAGCGAAACTAATGAAAACATTGTTGGGGTAAAACCTAAAGGGAAAGACCTAGCACCAAATCCAATTTGCCATCTGATCTAACTTCTGGAGGCAGTCAAAATGAGCCTTTGAATTCTTCCCTACCTTATTCCTGTGCTGAGATACAGGCTGCTCCAACCTGCTGTAAAATGCTTGATTTCGAGAGTGAGCGAAACTAATGAAAACATTGTTGGGGTAAAACCTAAAGGGAAAGACCTAGCACCAAATCCAATTTGCCATCTGATCTAACTTCTGGAGGCAGTCAAAATGAGCCTTAGAATTCTTCCCTACCTTATTCCTGTGCTGAGATACAGGCTGCTCCAACCTGCTGTAAAATGCTTGATTTCGAGAGTGAGCGAAACTAATGAAAACATTGTTGGGGTAAAACCTAAAGGGAAAGACCTAGCACCAAATCCAATTTGCCATCTGATCTAACTTCTGGAGGCAGTCAAAATGAGCCTTAGAATTCTTCCCTACCTTATTCCTGTGCTGAGATACAGGCTGCTCCAACCTGCTGTAAAATGCTTGATTTCGAGAGTGAGCGAAACTAATGAAAACATTGTTGGGGTAAAACCTAAAGGGAAAGACCTAGCACCAAATCCAATTTGCCATCTGATCTAACTTCTGGAGGCAGTCAAAATGAGCCTTAGAATTCTTCCCTACCTTATTCCTGTGCTGAGATACAGGCTGCTCCAACCTGCTGTAAAATGCTTGATTTCGAGAGTGAGCGAAACTAATGAAAACATTGTTGGGGGAAAACCTAAAGGGAAAGACCTAGCACCAAATCCAATTTGCCATCTGATCTAACTTCTGGAGGCAGTCAAAATGATCCTTAGAATTCTTCCCTACCTTATTCCTGTGCTGAGATACAGGCTGCTCCAACCTGCTGTAAAATGCTTGATTTCGAGAGTGAGCGAAACTAATGAAAACATTGTTGGGGTAAAACCTAAAGGGAAAGACCTAGCACCAAATCCAATTTGCCATCTGATCTAACTTCTGGAGGCAGTCAAAATGATCCTTAGAATTCTTCCCTACCTTATTCCTGTGCTGAGATACAGGCTGCTCCAACCTGCTGTAAAATGCTTGATTTCGAGAGTGAGCGAAACTAATGAAAACATTGTTGGGGTAAAACCTAAAGGGAAAGACCTAGCACCAAATCCAATTTGCCATCTGATCTAACTTCTGGAGGCAGTCAAAATGATCCTTAGAATTCTTCCCTACCTTATTCCTGTGCTGAGATACAGGCTGCTCCAACCTGCTGTAAAATGCTTGATTTCGAGAGTGAGCGAAACTAATGAAAACATTGTTGGGGTAAAACCTAAAGGGAAAGACCTAGCACCAAATCCAATTTGCCATCTGATCTAACTTCTGGAGGCAGTCAAAATGATCCTTAGAATTCTTCCCTACCTTATTCCTGTGCTGAGATACAGGCTGCTCCAACCTGCTGTAAAATGCTTGATTTCGAGAGTGAGCGAAACTAATGAAAACATTGTTGGGGTAAAACCTAAAGGGAAAGACCTAGCACCAAATCCAATTTGCCATCTGATCTAACTTCTGGAGGCAGTCAAAATGAGCCTTAGAATTCTTCCCTACCTTATTCCTGTGCTGAGATACAGGCTGCTCCAACCTGCTGTAAAATGCTTGATTTCGAGAGTGAGCGAAACTAATGAAAACATTGTTGGGGTAAAACCTAAAGGGAAAGACCTAGCACCAAATCCAATTTGCCATCTGATCTAACTTCTGGAGGCAGTCAAAATGATCCTTAGAATTCTTCCCTACCTTATTCCTGTGCTGAGATACAGGCTGCTCCAACCTGCTGTAAAATGCTTGATTTCGAGAGTGAGCGAAACTAATGAAAACATTGTTGGGGTAAAACCTAAAGGGAAAGACCTAGCACCAAATCCAATTTGCCATCTGATCTAACTTCTGGAGGCAGTCAAAATGAGCCTTAGAATTCTTCCCTACCTTATTCCTGTGCTGAGATACAGGCTGCTCCAACCTGCTGTAAAATGCTTGATTTCGAGAGTGAGCGAAACTAATGAAAACATTGTTGGGGTAAAACCTAAAGGGAAAGACCTAGCACCAAATCCAATTTGCCATCTGATCTAACTTCTGGAGGCAGTCAAAATGAGCCTTAGAATTCTTCCCTACCTTATTCCTGTGCTGAGATACAGGCTGCTCCAACCTGCTGTAAAATGCTTGATTTCGAGAGTGAGCGAAACTAATGAAAACATTGTTGGGGTAAAACCTAAAGGGAAAGACCTAGCACCAAATCCAATTTGCCATCTGATCTAACTTCTGGAGGCAGTCAAAATGAGCCTTAGAATTCTTCCCTACCTTATTCCTGTGCTGAGATACAGGCTGCTCCAACCTGCTGTAAAATGCTTGATTTCGAGAGTGAGCGAAACTAATGAAAACATTGTTGGGGTAAAACCTAAAGGGAAAGACCTAGCACCAAATCCAATTTGCCATCTGATCTAACTTCTGGAGGCAGTCAAAATGAGCCTTAGAATTCTTCCCTACCTTATTCCTGTGCTGAGATACAGGCTGCTCCAACCTGCTGTAAAATGCTTGATTTCGAGAGTGAGCGAAACTAATGAAAACATTGTTGGGGTAAAACCTAAAGGGAAAGACCTAGCACCAAATCCAATTTGCCATCTGATCTAACTTCTGGAGGCAGTCAAAATGAGCCTTAGAATTCTTCCCTACCTTATTCCTGTGCTGAGATACAGGCTGCTCCAACCTGCTGTAAAATGCTTGATTTCGAGAGTGAGCGAAACTAATGAAAACATTGTTGGGGTAAAACCTAAAGGGAAAGACCTAGCACCAAATCCAATTTGCCATCTGATCTAACTTCTGGAGGCAGTCAAAATGAGCCTTAGAATTCTTCCCTACCTTATTCCTGTGCTGAGATACAGGCTGCTCCAACCTGCTGTAAAATGCTTGATTTCGAGAGTGAGCGAAACTAATGAAAACATTGTTGGGTAAAACCTAAAGGGAAAGACCTAGCACCAAATCCAATTTGCCATCTGATCTAACTTCTGGAGGCAGTCAAAATGAGCCTTAGAATTCTTCCCTACCTTATTCCTGTGCTGAGATACAGGCTGCTCCAACCTGCTGTAAAATGCTTGATTTCGAGAGTGAGCGAAACTAATGAAAACATTGTTGGGGTAAAACCTAAAGGGAAAGACCTAGCACCAAATCCAATTTGCCATCTGATCTAACTTCTGGAGGCAGTCAAAATGAGCCTTAGAATTCTTCCCTACCTTATTCCTGTGCTGAGATACAGGCTGCTCCAACCTGCTGTAAAATGCTTGATTTCGAGAGTGAGCGAAACTAATGAAAACATTGTTGGGGTAAAACCTAAAGGGAAAGACCTAGCACCAAATCCAATTTGCCATCTGATCTAACTTCTGGAGGCAGTCAAAATGAGCCTTAGAATTCTTCCCTACCTTATTCCTGTGCTGAGATACAGGCTGCTCCAACCTGCTGTAAAATGCTTGATTTCGAGAGTGAGCGAAACTAATGAAAACATTGTTGGGGTAAAACCTAAAGGGAAAGACCTAGCACCAAATCCAATTTGCCATCTGATCTAACTTCTGGAGGCAGTCAAAATGATCCTTAGAATTCTTCCCTACCTTATTCCTGTGCTGAGATACAGGCTGCTCCAACCTGCTGTAAAATGCTTGATTTCGAGAGTGAGCGAAACTAATGAAAACATTGTTGGGGTAAAACCTAAAGGGAAAGACCTAGCACCAAATCCAATTTGCCATCTGATCTAACTTCTGGAGGCAGTCAAAATGAGCCTTAGAATTCTTCCCTACCTTATTCCTGTGCTGAGATACAGGCTGCTCCAACCTGCTGTAAAATGCTTGATTTCGAGAGTGAGCGAAACTAATGAAAACATTGTTGGGGTAAAACCTAAAGGGAAAGACCTAGCACCAAATCCAATTTGCCATCTGATCTAACTTCTGGAGGCAGTCAAAATGAGCATTTGAATTCTTCCCTACCTTATTCCTGTGCTGAGATACAGGCTGCTCCAACCTGCTGTAAAATGCTTGATTTCGAGAGTGAGCGAAACTAATGAAAACATTGTTGGGGTAAAACCTAAAGGGAAAGACCTAGCACCAAATCCAATTTGCCATCTGATCTAACTTCTGGAGGCAGTCAAAATGAGCCTTAGAATTCTTCCCTACCTTATTCCTGTGCTGAGATACAGGCTGCTCCAACCTGCTGTAAAATGCTTGATTTCGAGAGTGAGCGAAACTAATGAAAACATTGTTGGGGTAAAACCTAAAGGGAAAGACCTAGCACCAAATCCAATTTGCCATCTGATCTAACTTCTGGAGGCAGTCAAAATGATCCTTAGAATTCTTCCCTACCTTATTCCTGTGCTGAGATACAGGCTGCTCCAACCTGCTGTAAAATGCTTGATTTCGAGAGTGAGCGAAACTAATGAAAACATTGTTGGGGTAAAACCTAAAGGGAAAGACCTAGCACCAAATCCAATTTGCCATCTGATCTAACTTCTGGAGGCAGTCAAAATGAGCCTTAGAATTCTTCCCTACCTTATTCCTGTGCTGAGATACAGGCTGCTCCAACCTGCTGTAAAATGCTTGATTTCGAGAGTGAGCGAAACTAATGAAAACATTGTTGGGGTAAAACCTAAAGGGAAAGACCTAGCACCAAATCCAATTTGCCATCTGATCTAACTTCTGGAGGCAGTCAAAATGATCCTTAGAATTCTTCCCTACCTTATTCCTGTGCTGAGATACAGGCTGCTCCAACCTGCTGTAAAATGCTTGATTTCGAGAGTGAGCGAAACTAATGAAAACATTGTTGGGGTAAAACCTAAAGGGAAAGACCTAGCACCAAATCCAATTTGCCATCTGATCTAACTTCTGGAGGCAGTCAAAATGAGCCTTAGAATTCTTCCCTACCTTATTCCTGTGCTGAGATACAGGCTGCTCCAACCTGCTGTAAAATGCTTGATTTCGAGAGTGAGCGAAACTAATGAAAACATTGTTGGGGTAAAACCTAAAGGGAAAGACCTAGCACCAAATCCAATTTGCCATCTGATCTAACTTCTGGAGGCAGTCAAAATGAGCCTTTGAATTCTTCCCTACCTTATTCCTGTGCTGAGATACAGGCTGCTCCAACCTGCTGTAAAATGCTTGATTTCGAGAGTGAGCGAAACTAATGAAAACATTGTTGGGGTAAAACCTAAAGGGAAAGACCTAGCACCAAATCCAATTTGCCATCTGATCTAACTTCTGGAGGCAGTCAAAATGAGCCTTAGAATTCTTCCCTACCTTATTCCTGTGCTGAGATACAGGCTGCTCCAACCTGCTGTAAAATGCTTGATTTCGAGAGTGAGCGAAACTAATGAAAACATTGTTGGGGTAAAACCTAAAGGGAAAGACCTAGCACCAAATCCAATTTGCCATCTGATCTAACTTCTGGAGGCAGTCAAAATGAGCCTTAGAATTCTTCCCTACCTTATTCCTGTGCTGAGATACAGGCTGCTCCAACCTGCTGTAAAATGCTTGATTTCGAGAGTGAGCGAAACTAATGAAAACATTGTTGGGGTAAAACCTAAAGGGAAAGACCTAGCACCAAATCCAATTTGCCATCTGATCTAACTTCTGGAGGCAGTCAAAATGAGCCTTAGAATTCTTCCCTACCTTATTCCTGTGCTGAGATACAGGCTGCTCCAACCTGCTGTAAAATGCTTGATTACGAGAGTGAGCGAAACTAATGAAAACATTGTTGGGGTAAAACCTAAAGGGAAAGACCTAGCACCAAATCCAATTTGCCATCTGATCTAACTTCTGGAGGCAGTCAAAATGAGCCTTAGAATTCTTCCCTACCTTATTCCTGTGCTGAGATACAGGCTGCTCCAACCTGCTGTAAAATGCTTGATTTCGAGAGTGAGCGAAACTAATGAAAACATTGTTGGGGTAAAACCTAAAGGGAAAGACCTAGCACCAAATCCAATTTGCCATCTGATCTAACTTCTGGAGGCAGTCAAAATGAGCATTTGAATTCTTCCCTACCTTATTCCTGTGCTGAGATACAGGCTGCTCCAACCTGCTGTAAAATGCTTGATTTCGAGAGTGAGCGAAACTAATGAAAACATTGTTGGGGTAAAACCTAAAGGGAAAGACCTAGCACCAAATCCAATTTGCCATCTGATCTAACTTCTGGAGGCAGTCAAAATGAGCCTTAGAATTCTTCCCTACCTTATTCCTGTGCTGAGATACAGGCTGCTCCAACCTGCTGTAAAATGCTTGATTTCGAGAGTGAGCGAAACTAATGAAAACATTGTTGGGGTAAAACCTAAAGGGAAAGACCTAGCACCAAATCCAATTTGCCATCTGATCTAACTTCTGGAGGCAGTCAAAATGAGCCTTTGAATTCTTCCCTACCTTATTCCTGTGCTGAGATACAGGCTGCTCCAACCTGCTGTAAAATGCTTGATTTCGAGAGTGAGCGAAACTAATGAAAACATTGTTGGGGTAAAACCTAAAGGGAAAGACCTAGCACCAAATCCAATTTGCCATCTGATCTAACTTCTGGAGGCAGTCAAAATGAGCCTTAGAATTCTTCCCTACCTTATTCCTGTGCTGAGATACAGGCTGCTCCAACCTGCTGTAAAATGCTTGATTTCGAGAGTGAGCGAAACTAATGAAAACATTGTTGGGGTAAAACCTAAAGGGAAAGACCTAGCACCAAATCCAATTTGCCATCTGATCTAACTTCTGGAGGCAGTCAAAATGAGCCTTAGAATTCTTCCCTACCTTATTCCTGTGCTGAGATACAGGCTGCTCCAACCTGCTGTAAAATGCTTGATTTCGAGAGTGAGCGAAACTAATGAAAACATTGTTGGGGTAAAACCTAAAGGGAAAGACCTAGCACCAAATCCAATTTGCCATCTGATCTAACTTCTGGAGGCAGTCAAAATGAGCCTTAGAATTCTTCCCTACCTTATTCCTGTGCTGAGATACAGGCTGCTCCAACCTGCTGTAAAATGCTTGATTACGAGAGTGAGCGAAACTAATGAAAACATTGTTGGGGTAAAACCTAAAGGGAAAGACCTAGCACCAAATCCAATTTGCCATCTGATCTAACTTCTGGAGGCAGTCAAAATGAGCCTTAGAATTCTTCCCTACCTTATTCCTGTGCTGAGATACAGGCTGCTCCAACCTGCTGTAAAATGCTTGATTTCGAGAGTGAGCGAAACTAATGAAAACATTGTTGGGGTAAAACCTAAAGGGAAAGACCTAGCACCAAATCCAATTTGCCATCTGATCTAACTTCTGGAGGCAGTCAAAATGAGCATTTGAATTCTTCCCTACCTTATTCCTGTGCTGAGATACAGGCTGCTCCAACCTGCTGTAAAATGCTTGATTTCGAGAGTGAGCGAAACTAATGAAAACATTGTTGGGGTAAAACCTAAAGGGAAAGACCTAGCACCAAATCCAATTTGCCATCTGATCTAACTTCTGGAGGCAGTCAAAATGAGCCTTAGAATTCTTCCCTACCTTATTCCTGTGCTGAGATACAGGCTGCTCCAACCTGCTGTAAAATGCTTGATTTCGAGAGTGAGCGAAACTAATGAAAACATTGTTGGGGTAAAACCTAAAGGGAAAGACCTAGCACCAAATCCAATTTGCCATCTGATCTAACTTCTGGAGGCAGTCAAAATGAGCCTTAGAATTCTTCCCTACCTTATTCCTGTGCTGAGATACAGGCTGCTCCAACCTGCTGTAAAATGCTTGATTTCGAGAGTGAGCGAAACTAATGAAAACATTGTTGGGTAAAACCTAAAGGGAAAGACCTAGCACCAAATCCAATTTGCCATCTGATCTAACTTCTGGAGGCAGTCAAAATGAGCCTTAGAATTCTTCCCTACCTTATTCCTGTGCTGAGATACAGGCTGCTCCAACCTGCTGTAAAATGCTTGATTTCGAGAGTGAGCGAAACTAATGAAAACATTGTTGGGGTAAAACCTAAAGGGAAAGACCTAGCACCAAATCCAATTTGCCATCTGATCTAACTTCTGGAGGCAGTCAAAATGATCCTTAGAATTCTTCCCTACCTTATCCCTGTGCTGAGATACAGGCTGCTCCAACCTGCTGTAAAATGCTTGATTTCGAGAGTGAGCGAAACTAATGAAAACATTGTTGGGGTAAAACCTAAAGGGAAAGACCTAGCACCAAATCCAATTTGCCATCTGATCTAACTTCTGGAGGCAGTCAAAATGATCCTTAGAATTCTTCCCTACCTTATTCCTGTGCTGAGATACAGGCTGCTCCAACCTGCTGTAAAATGCTTGATTTCGAGAGTGAGCGAAACTAATGAAAACATTGTTGGGGTAAAACCTAAAGGGAAAGACCTAGCACCAAATCCAATTTGCCATCTGATCTAACTTCTGGAGGCAGTCAAAATGAGCCTTAGAATTCTTCCCTACCTTATTCCTGTGCTGAGATACAGGCTGCTCCAACCTGCTGTAAAATGCTTGATTTCGAGAGTGAGCGAAACTAATGAAAACATTGTTGGGGTAAAACCTAAAGGGAAAGACCTAGCACCAAATCCAATTTGCCATCTGATCTAACTTCTGGAGGCAGTCAAAATGAGCCTTAGAATTCTTCCCTACCTTATTCCTGTGCTGAGATACAGGCTGCTCCAACCTGCTGTAAAATGCTTGATTTCGAGAGTGAGCGAAACTAATGAAAACATTGTTGGGGTAAAACCTAAAGGGAAAGACCTAGCACCAAATCCAATTTGCCATCTGATCTAACTTCTGGAGGCAGTCAAAATGAGCCTTAGAATTCTTCCCTACCTTATTCCTGTGCTGAGATACAGGCTGCTCCAACCTGCTGTAAAATGCTTGATTTCGAGAGTGAGCGAAACTAATGAAAACATTGTTGGGGTAAAACCTAAAGGGAAAGACCTAGCACCAAATCCAATTTGCCATCTGATCTAACTTCTGGAGGCAGTCAAAATGAGCCTTAGAATTCTTCCCTACCTTATTCCTGTGCTGAGATACAGGCTGCTCCAACCTGCTGTAAAATGCTTGATTTCGAGAGTGAGCGAAACTAATGAAAACATTGTTGGGGTAAAACCTAAAGGGAAAGACCTAGCACCAAATCCAATTTGCCATCTGATCTAACTTCTGGAGGCAGTCAAAATGAGCCTTAGAATTCTTCCCTACCTTATTCCTGTGCTGAGATACAGGCTGCTCCAACCTGCTGTAAAATGCTTGATTTCGAGAGTGAGCGAAACTAATGAAAACATTGTTGGGGTAAAACCTAAAGGGAAAGACCTAGCACCAAATCCAATTTGCCATCTGATCTAACTTCTGGAGGCAGTCAAAATGAGCCTTAGAATTCTTCCCTACCTTATTCCTGTGCTGAGATACAGGCTGCTCCAACCTGCTGTAAAATGCTTGATTTCGAGAGTGAGCGAAACTAATGAAAACATTGTTGGGGTAAAACCTAAAGGGAAAGACCTAGCACCAAATCCAATTTGCCATCTGATCTAACTTCTGGAGGCAGTCAAAATGAGCCTTAGAATTCTTCCCTACCTTATTCCTGTGCTGAGATACAGGCTGCTCCAACCTGCTGTAAAATGCTTGATTTCGAGAGTGAGCGAAACTAATGAAAACATTGTTGGGGTAAAACCTAAAGGGAAAGACCTAGCACCAAATCCAATTTGCCATCTGATCTAACTTCTGGAGGCAGTCAAAATGAGCCTTAGAATTCTTCCCTACCTTATTCCTGTGCTGAGATACAGGCTGCTCCAACCTGCTGTAAAATGCTTGATTTCGAGAGTGAGCGAAACTAATGAAAACATTGTTGGAGTAAAACCTAAAGGGAAAGACCTAGCACCAAATCCAATTTGCCATCTGATCTAACTTCTGGAGGCAGTCAAAATGAGCCTTAGAATTCTTCCCTACCTTATTCCTGTGCTGAGATACAGGCTGCTCCAACCTGCTGTAAAATGCTTGATTTCGAGAGTGAGCGAAACTAATGAAAACATTGTTGGGGTAAAACCTAAAGGGAAAGACCTAGCACCAAATCCAATTTGCCATCTGATCTAACTTCTGGAGGCAGTCAAAATGAGCCTTAGAATTCTTCCCTACCTTATTCCTGTGCTGAGATACAGGCTGCTCCAACCTGCTGTAAAATGCTTGATTTCGAGAGTGAGCGAAACTAATGAAAACATTGTTGGGGTAAAACCTAAAGGGAAAGACCTAGCACCAAATCCAATTTGCCATCTGATCTAACTTCTGGAGGCAGTCAAAATGAGCCTTAGAATTCTTCCCTACCTTATTCCTGTGCTGAGATACAGGCTGCTCCAACCTGCTGTAAAATGCTTGATTTCGAGAGTGAGCGAAACTAATGAAAACATTGTTGGGGTAAAACCTAAAGGGAAAGACCTAGCACCAAATCCAATTTGCCATCTGATCTAACTTCTGGAGGCAGTCAAAATGAGCCTTTGAATTCTTCCCTACCTTATTCCTGTGCTGAGATACAGGCTGCTCCAACCTGCTGTAAAATGCTTGATTTCGAGAGTGAGCGAAACTAATGAAAACATTGTTGGGGTAAAACCTAAAGGGAAAGACCTAGCACCAAATCCAATTTGCCATCTGATCTAACTTCTGGAGGCAGTCAAAATGATCCTTAGAATTCTTCCCTACCTTATTCCTGTGCTGAGATACAGGCTGCTCCAACCTGCTGTAAAATGCTTGATTTCGAGAGTGAGCGAAACTAATGAAAACATTGTTGGGGTAAAACCTAAAGGGAAAGACCTAGCACCAAATCCAATTTGCCATCTGATCTAACTTCTGGAGGCAGTCAAAATGAGCCTTAGAATTCTTCCCTACCTTATTCCTGTGCTGAGATACAGGCTGCTCCAACCTGCTGTAAAATGCTTGATTTCGAGAGTCAGCAAAACTAATGAAAACATTGTTGGGGTAAAACCTAAAGGGAAAGACCTAGCACCAAATCCAATTTGCCATCTGATCTAACTTCTGGAGGCAGTCAAAATGAGCCTTAGAATTCTTCCCTACCTTATTCCTGTGCTGAGATACAGGCTGCTCCAACCTGCTGTAAAATGCTTGATTTCGCGAGTGAGCGAAACTAATGAAAACATTGTTGGGGTAAAACCTAAAGGGAAAGACCTAGCACCAAATCCAATTTGCCATCTGATCTAACTTCTGGAGGCAGTCAAAATGAGCCTTAGAATTCTTCCCTACCTTATTCCTGTGCTGAGATACAGGCTGCTCCAACCTGCTGTAAAATGCTTGATTTCGAGAGTGAGCGAAACTAATGAAAACATTGTTGGGGTAAAACCTAAAGGGAAAGACCTAGCACCAAATCCAATTTGCCATCTGATCTAACTTCTGGAGGCAGTCAAAATGAGCCTTAGAATTCTTCCCTACCTTATTCCTGTGCTGAGATACAGGCTGCTCCAACCTGCTGTAAAATGCTTGATTTCGAGAGTGAGCGAAACTAATGAAAACATTGTTGGGGTAAAACCTAAAGGGAAAGACCTAGCACCAAATCCAATTTGCCATCTGATCTAACTTCTGGAGGCAGTCAAAATGATCCTTAGAATTCTTCCCTACCTTATTCCTGTGCTGAGATACAGGCTGCTCCAACCTGCTGTAAAATGCTTGATTTCGAGAGTGAGCGAAACTAATGAAAACATTGTTGGGGTAAAACCTAAAGGGAAAGACCTAGCACCAAATCCAATTTGCCATCTGATCTAACTTCTGGAGGCAGTCAAAATGAGCCTTAGAATTCTTCCCTACCTTATTCCTGTGCTGAGATACAGGCTGCTCCAACCTGCTGTAAAATGCTTGATTTCGAGAGTGAGCGAAACTAATGAAAACATTGTTGGGGTAAAACCTAAAGGGAAAGACCTAGCACCAAATCCAATTTGCCATCTGATCTAACTTCTGGAGGCAGTCAAAATGATCCTTAGAATTCTTCCCTACCTTATTCCTGTGCTGAGATACAGGCTGCTCCAACCTGCTGTAAAATGCTTGATTTCGAGAGTGAGCGAAACTAATGAAAACATTGTTGGGGTAAAACCTAAAGGGAAAGACCTAGCACCAAATCCAATTTGCCATCTGATCTAACTTCTGGAGGCAGTCAAAATGAGCCTTAGAATTCTTCCCTACCTTATTCCTGTGCTGAGATACAGGCTGCTCCAACCTGCTGTAAAATGCTTGATTTCGAGAGTGAGCGAAACTAATGAAAACATTGTTGGGGTAAAACCTAAAGGGAAAGACCTAGCACCAAATCCAATTTGCCATCTGATCTAACTTCTGGAGGCAGTCAAAATGAGCCTTAGAATTCTTCCCTACCTTATTCCTGTGCTGAGTGTGGTGAAGGCACATTATGCCCCGATACTGAATCTTGTCCCAGCATGTGGGCAAGTTCCCCCTCCCTCTAGGAGGAAGACAAAAGCCAAGGCATTAGCCAGGCTTGCACGCACCCAGCGCATGCAGTGCTTGTGCTTACACCAAGTATGGGCATAAGCCTAGCTTCACGCTTTCTATAGGCTGAAGCCAGTTGCTTATGAGAGTGCCCATTGGTCAAGCCCAGCCTCGAGGAATCTATAAGTATCACCCCAGTTGGTGAACACGTTGCCCCCTCGTTTACTTTGTCTCTGTGCTTGCTCGAGAGAGTAACTCTCGAGCTGCAGCCTTTGCCATTGAGCTTATTGTTGTTAGCTTCTGTTATACATGCACGCATACTGGAAGCCTCTGCATTGTTGAAGAAGCCCAGAGGGAGGACCTTCGCTGAGCCTGAGGAGCTCAGCATTGCTACAACCAGTCGTGCCGATCGGAAGAGCCCATCGTGCCACCGGAGGACTGGACCAACCCCCGCGGGTAAGATCTGCCCAGTTGCCGGGGAGAAGGGACGTGATCAATACCGAGTGCCGCTCTCTCAGAGCCGCCGAGTGCCGCTGTGAGCCCTGTGAATTCCAGGGAAAACTAGAGCATTGTTCGTGCTTATATTGCACCGGACCCGGGACCACTACGAGAGTCCTGTTGCTCCTTTAACCTCGGTAAAGAGAATCCGCCGCCTAACGCAGCCGCATTCTCTCCCTGAGGCTGTTTGCATCAGCCCCGAGAACCGCCGTGGTTGGGCCGACCCCCGTAGCTTCGCCTGCTTCCGTCGTTCGAGCCCACCTACCGGCCACCGTCGTCCCGCCCTGCCGTGCGAGCCGACTTCTGAGGGCCGACCCCACGGACCGACCCTGTCCAGGACCGATCCCTGTTGTCTGAAGGGAATTGAATATTGTCCACGTGCTTTCCACCCACTAGCACTCAGTTCAAAGTATCCGCGTCTAGCAGAGTAAGCGCTGACGCATAGAAAGATTATAATATTGCTGTGTATAGCCAGAAGCCGCCCGCGTCCCGCCGAGTCTCCATCTAGTGGCCAAGCGGCGGAACTGCACCCTTCGTTATATAAATATAGAAAGGGTTTATAGATAGTTCAATTACGTTATAATCATAACACTAAGCCAATTGTGGAATCTATTTCACGAACGTGCACTAGAACATGTATATAAGTTGGTGATTCATCGGTTATTAATAGTTTGATAATTAATAAAATAATATTTTTCATAATTCATATTTCATATTCATAAATTTAATAACCTCTTCACCACAATATGGCGCAGCGAGCAGGGTGCACAGCTGTGAAATATTT
The DNA here is from genome assembly GCF_026170545.1 of Melanerpes formicivorus. Taxonomy (NCBI): domain Eukaryota; kingdom Metazoa; phylum Chordata; class Aves; order Piciformes; family Picidae; genus Melanerpes; species Melanerpes formicivorus. Next base: position 62,408 of record NW_027143324.1, read on the forward strand.
CCATAACCTGGGATACAAAATTACAGCCCCAGACTTGGAATGGGCAAAATTAAATTGTAAAAATATAGATGGCATTTTCGCAAAGCTAAGCGAACCCAGCAGCGAACACGCTGTCCTGATGGCATCTTGTATTATACAGATGCAGGAGGAAATTAAATTCTTTGACCAAAAAGTTTCCCAATTGGAAAGGGAACTGGCAAAGTCAGAGGCACAAAGCCAGAGACTTCATGATTTATTTGAGCTGCACATAAAAGAGACCATGTCTGTTTTCAAGTCTCAATGGCAATCACATGCTACCTATGAAGTAGCCAGGGCACATGACACACGAGAGCCAGGCTCTCCTATTCTGTCTGCTCCAGCTGACAGGCAGAAGCTAGCTGATTTTGATTCAGCAGCTGCTCAGCATCAGTGCATGAGCAATGTTAGCTCACCCACACCAGACAGGTCAGCAGCTACAGCACCAGTGCAGCAAGCCAAGCCAGGCTCCACATCACCGGATGATAACAATGAAGCCACCAGCTTCAACCAGCAACGAATCCCCAAGAAGAAGGTGAGATTCAACTTAGCATCACGAGATGACTCCAAAGCCAGCAGCGGACCGAGTTTCCCACAGCATGGCAGACCAAGGGATAACCAGGGAAACAGAAGCTCCTGCAATAAGGTAGCCAAGCTGAGTCGACAACAGCTTGCACAGCATCCCAGCAACAGAGCTTACTGCGATCCCAGAGACACACAGAGCACCACATCAGACTCAGATTCTGGATGTGAGTCTAGCCCACAGCATCACCGCAAACTGTGGAAGAGCCAAGTTGCTATAGAAGCCAATAAGGCTGAACCCCGCAGCATCCTGAAAGCCAAGCTCCAGGAAAAGACCTCCGAAAGGGAGAGTTCCAGAAGGGACCACAGACCCAGCAAGGAGGGACACCGGCAAAAGGTATACACTGCCAGCCGTAAAGTGATACCGCATGGCCAGAGAAGGGAAGAGCAACGCTCTCAAGCATCCTCTTCCACCAACCCAGGCAGATATAAATACTGCACTGGAAAACAACACTCACGAGGTTCCTGCAACCCCAGTAGAGGGAAAGAAAACATGCAGAGTGACAGGGAATGCTCTAATTCACGAGATTCACCTGACTCACTAGATCCATGGTGTTGGGTACTCCTCAAAATGGAATGTCCCGAGGAAGTTGTATTTGGCTTGGAACCAAGGATGAGACAGAAAGTAGCGAAAACGGTACTCACTAAATTGATAAAAGAAGCAGTGGAAAGAGATTATTCCTCATCTCAATACTGAGGAAGTCCTGTCATAGTGACAGAGCCCATCCTATCAAGGGGGTGGGAAATTGACAAACTCCATAGACACTTTGATAGCTCCAGTGTCATATGGGAATCAAACCCCATCACTCAGTCAAGGGGGTGGTGGGAGATAATTGAGAGTACCAATATTGGTTTCGGAACAAACGTTTGTTCCACACTGCTAAGACAGCTCGCTCTGTTAAGAGTACAGTTTAAAGTTTGTATACTGTTCATATAGTGCTAAGGTATTGTAAGTCACTATATTTGAAAATGTATTCTACCAAACAGGTATGATATAGTTTAACCTGTATGGGATAAACCTTGTTAAGGGTAATCCATACTCGAGGCTTATACATGCCCATGGGCAAGGGGGGTGGTAATGTGGTGAAGGCACATTATGCCCCGATACTGAATCTTGTCCCAGCATGTGGGCAAGTTCCCCCTCCCTCTAGGAGGAAGACAAAAGCCAAGGCATTAGCCAGGCTTGCACGCACCCAGCGCATGCAGTGCTTGTGCTTACACCAAGTATGGGCATAAGCCTAGCTTCACGCTTTCTATAGGCTGAAGCCAGTTGCTTATGAGAGTGCCCATTGGTCAAGCCCAGCCTCGAGGAATCTATAAGTATCACCCCAGTTGGTGAACACGTTGCCCCCTCGTTTACTTTGTCTCTGTGCTTGCTCGAGAGAGTAACTCTCGAGCTGCAGCCTTTGCCATTGAGCTTATTGTTGTTAGCTTCTGTTATACATGCACGCATACTGGAAGCCTCTGCATTGTTGAAGAAGCCCAGAGGGAGGACCTTCGCTGAGCCTGAGGAGCTCAGCATTGCTACAACCAGTCGTGCCGATCGGAAGAGCCCATCGTGCCACCGGAGGACTGGACCAACCCCCGCGGGTAAGATCTGCCCAGTTGCCGGGGAGAAGGGACGTGATCAATACCGAGTGCCGCTCTCTCAGAGCCGCCGAGTGCCGCTGTGAGCCCTGTGAATTCCAGGGAAAACTAGAGCATTGTTCGTGCTTATATTGCACCGGACCCGGGACCACTACGAGAGTCCTGTTGCTCCTTTAACCTCGGTAAAGAGAATCCGCCGCCTAACGCAGCCGCATTCTCTCCCTGAGGCTGTTTGCATCAGCCCCGAGAACCGCCGTGGTTGGGCCGACCCCCGTAGCTTCGCCTGCTTCCGTCGTTCGAGCCCACCTACCGGCCACCGTCGTCCCGCCCTGCCGTGCGAGCCGACTTCTGAGGGCCGACCCCACGGACCGACCCTGTCCAGGACCGATCCCTGTTGTCTGAAGGGAATTGAATATTGTCCACGTGCTTTCCACCCACTAGCACTCAGTTCAAAGTATCCGCGTCTAGCAGAGTAAGCGCTGACGCATAGAAAGATTATAATATTGCTGTGTATAGCCAGAAGCCGCCCGCGTCCCGCCGAGTCTCCATCTAGTGGCCAAGCGGCGGAACTGCACCCTTCGTTATATAAATATAGAAAGGGTTTATAGATAGTTCAATTACGTTATAATCATAACACTAAGCCAATTGTGGAATCTATTTCACGAACGTGCACTAGAACATGTATATAAGTTGGTGATTCATCGGTTATTAATAGTTTGATAATTAATAAAATAATATTTTTCATAATTCATATTTCATATTCATAAATTTAATAACCTCTTCACCACACTGAGATACAGGCTGCTCCAACCTGCTGTAAAATGCTTGATTTCGAGAGTGAGCGAAACTAATGAAAACATTGTTGGGGTAAAACCTAAAGGGAAAGACCTAGCACCAAATCCAATTTGCCATCTGATCTAACTTCTGGAGGCAGTCAAAATGAGCATTTGAATTCTTCCCTACCTTATTCCTGTGCTGAGATACAGGCTGCTCCAACCTGCTGTAAAATGCTTGATTTCGAGAGTGAGCGAAACTAATGAAAACATTGTTGGGGTAAAACCTAAAGGGAAAGACCTAGCACCAAATCCAATTTGCCATCTGATCTAACTTCTGGAGGCAGTCAAAATGAGCCTTAGAATTCTTCCCTACCTTATTCCTGTGCTGAGATACAGGCTGCTCCAACCTGCTGTAAAATGCTTGATTTCGAGAGTGAGCGAAACTAATGAAAACATTGTTGGGGTAAAACCTAAAGGGAAAGACCTAGCACCAAATCCAATTTGCCATCGGATCTAACTTCTGGAGGCAGTCAAAATGAGCCTTAGAATTCTTCCCTACCTTATTCCTGTGCTGAGATACAGGCTGCTCCAACCTGCTGTAAAATGCTTGATTTCGAGAGTGAGCGAAACTAATGAAAACATTGTTGGGGTAAAACCTAAAGGGAAAGACCTAGCACCAAATCCAATTTGCCATCTGATCTAACTTCTGGAGGCAGTCAAAATGAGCCTTAGAATTCTTCCCTACCTTATTCCTGTGCTGAGATACAGGCTGCTCCAACCTGCTGTAAAATGCTTGATTTCGAGAGTGAGCGAAACTAATGAAAACATTGTTGGGGTAAAACCTAAAGGGAAA